>NC_080704.1:157846712-158020805 GCF_030445035.2 Dasypus novemcinctus | reverse complement strand
TGGGAAAAGGCTCATGTTCTGCTGGGGGAGGAGGAAGAAGAGTGAATGTACAGTGGTGAATGAAGAACTTGGCTTTGAAGTCAGACAGATATGGGATTATGGGATTGCATCTGGACACTTACATTTATTATCTATTTAACTCGCTGGACAAGTTATCTAAACTCTCTATGCCACAATTTCTTCCTCTGTGAAATGAAGATGATAATTCCTATTTCAGAGTCGTAGAGATTAATGAGATAATATCCATAAAGTGCCTGTCATTTGGTAGAAAATAAACAATAATTACTAATATTAGGGGCAGAGTTGGACTCAATCAAAATTAAGAAAGTCAAGGACTTTATCTTCTACATCCTTGCATCTACCTCTCTTTACCTACCTTTTTCTTCCTGGTGCCTTAGTTTAATTTCCTGAGGACCCACAACCTTCACCTCTGTTCAAATTATCCACTAGGACACTCCACCCAAACTTTCCTCTCTAAATTAGTGTTCCATGCTATAGGGAAGGCAGTTCTCCTTCTCTGCCCTTCCTGCCATCAAAATATCCATTCAATGTAGTTTGAAAAATTGGTGGCCCCTTAACCATGTGAAATATGCCTAACATTTCAAAAGAACACTGGTTAACATAAGAATACTCTAATCGATGAAACTCCAAGCACAGTAAAAAAAGTTTCTGGACACTGCCAGGGGATATATTTTGGGAGTTTAAATGCTAGGGAAATAGCAGCATCTGCTCATTAGGAACTTTTTAAAAATGAAACTGGGCTTCTGCTTCCAGGAAGATTGAATAGACAAACTTCCCCTATTTCTCTCATTAAGTACAATTAAAACTCTGGACATTTTATTAAAAACTACTGTAAGAAGACTAAAATATGGAGAGTAGACAGCAGATTGGTTAGAGATCTCAGGATCTGAGGAACAATAGTAATCAATTCCCTAGGTTTTCTTTTTGTCTCATATATACCTGCCTTAGAGCTGAAGAATCTGGTAACCCAGAAACACCAACAGGTGCAGAATAAAAAAGCCACAAAAAATTGCTCTCTCTCTAGCCAAAAGATCAGGATAGGGGCAGACTAGAAAGAAAGAAAAATGTTGGACAATAGCCACTCTGCTCCAGCCAAATGCCCAGAAAAAATTACCAACACCACCACCCACACCAGCAAAGGCCAAATGAGGAATCTAGATTTCCATTTTGCAGGCTGTTACAAGGCACCCCGACACACCCATACCAGGGTGATGACAGAGAAGGCCAAGTGGGGAGACAGGATTTTCATTCTTTCTGGGTGGTGACACCCTCCAATCTCAGCAATGTCAATGGAGACCATGTGAGGATCCTGGACTACCAGGTCCAGGCATCTATGAGGTCACACTCCCCTTCCAAGCTGAGGCAGTATTAGAGTAGGCCTAGTGGAGAATCAAGACTTTAACCATTACCCAATAGTAGGAAGCCACCTCCACCATGATGTCAGGGAAGATCTTGTATGAAGCCAGAACTTCCACCCCTCCCACTGTGCCTGACCCTTGTGTGTCAAGGCTAGGTAGGGAATTTGGACTTCTACCTCCACTTGGCAGTAACAAAGGAGTGCCCCCCTTCCCTGCCAGAGCAGAGTCAGAAAAAGTCATCTAAAACGGAAGGATTAAATAAGATCCAAATTCTCATAATACAAAAATAACCAGGCTTAACCAAAAATCACTAATACCAAGAAGCAAGGTGATTTCAAATGGAATAAAAAAGACAGTCTATATATGACAATATAAAAATAACATGCTAAAATTATCTTTAAAAGTATTTTAAAACAACCATCATTTTAAAAATTCCTCAAGTCTGAGTTAATAGCTATGTAAACTTAAAGAACTCTCTTAATTACCCTGAGCCTCAGTTTCCCCATCTGTAAAATTGAGGAAATATTGGGATAGTACCTATCTTATTGGACTTTGTGAAGATTGAAAGAGTTTGTACATAGAAAGAGCTCAGAACAGTAAAAAAAAAAATTCCTCAAGGAGCAATTTTTTTAATTTTTTTTATTTTATTGACTTTGTAATAATATTACATTAAAAATATATATGTGAGGTCCCATTCATCCCCACCCCCCCACCCCACCTCTCCCCCCCCCCCCAGCAACACTCCCTCCCATCATCATGACACATCCATTGGATTTGGTAAGTACATCTTTGGGCACCTCTGCATCTCATAGTCAATGGTCCACATCATGGCCCATACTCTCCCCCATTGGCCCTGTGAGGATATACAATGACCGGTGATTGCCTCTGAAGCATCATCCAGGGCAGCTCCATGTCTCAAAGACGCCTCCACCTCTCATCTCTTCCTGCCTTTCCCCATACCCATCAGCCACCATGTCCACTTTTCCCAATCCAATGCCACCTCTTCTATGTGGACATTGGATTGGTTGTGTCCATTGCACCTCTATGTCAAGAGGAGGCTCACAAACTCAGCATGTAAATGCAATGCCTTCCCCCCAGCGTGGGACATGACACCCGGGGATGAGCCTCCCTGGCACTGAGGGACCACTATCAACTACCAACTGATGATGCAACTGGAAAAGGACCTTATACGGAAGGTTCAATGCGGATCAGCAGAATATCCCTGTCTACATAAAATAACATGACTTTAAAATGCTGTTTGACCTAAAGTAAGGGGGAAATGGAAAGGAGAAATGAGTTTATATGGCTACGAGTTTCTAAAAAGAGTCTGGAGGCTGGCAGAAGGATTGCCCTCATGCACAACTGAGCAGAGTCAGAGAGACAGATAAAGCAGATACAACCCCCAGATATTGGTTCCTTTGAGGGCTAAAGAGACCCATGGGAGTTATGGTCATGGCCGATGGGGTTAACTACCAGGGCAGATGGCCCCTCTTTGGAAATGGTGTTTATGTGTGATGAATCTGGACTCAGATGGGATCTTCCTTCATAAGACTTTCATGCTAATGTGCTGGAGGTGTAGTTAATGTTGGGGTTTAAGATATATTTAGGGGATTTGAATCTCTGGACTGGCAAGGTGATAGCCAGGTCCTGAGCCTCAACAGACTCCAGCACCTACAATCTGATTTATTGGACTTACCACACTCAGCTAAGATGGAGTTGAAGAAGGACAACCACAACACCATGGAGCCTAGAGTGATTACAACTGAAAGTGGGAGGATTGCATCCAGCATCCAGGTGGAATCTGAGCCTCCTCTTGACATAGAGGTGCAATGGACACAACCCATCCAATGTCCACATAGAAGAGGTGGCATTGGATTGGGAAAAGTGGACATGGTGGCTGATGGATATGGGGAAAGGCAGGAAGAGATGAGAGGTGGAGGCGTCTTCGGGACATGGAGCTGCCCTGGATGGTGCTTCAGAGGCAATCACCGGACATTGTAAATCCTCACAGGGCCCACTGGATGAAATGGAGGAGAGTATGGGCCATGATGTGGACCATTGACTATGAGGTGCAGAGGTGCCCAAAGATGTACTTACCAAATCCAATGGATGTGTCATGATGATGGGAACGAGTGTTGCTGGGGGGGGGGGGGGGGGGGAGAGGTGGGGTGGGGGAGTGGGGTTGAATGGGACCTCACATATATATTTTTAATGTAATATTATTACAAAGTCAATAAAAAAAAAAAGAGGAGGCTCAGATTCCACATGGATGCTGGATGCAATCCTCCCACTTTCAGTTGTAATCACTCTAGGCTCCATGGTGTGGTGATTGTCCTTCTTCAACTCCATCTTAGCTGAGTGTGGTAAGTCCAGTAAAACAGATTGTAGGTGCTGGAGTCTGTTGAGGCTCAGGACCTGGCTATCACATTGTCAGCAAGGAGCAATTATAAACACTCTTGAAACTAGTGAAAAAATAGAAAGTTTATCAAAGAAATAAAAATTCTCAACAAAGAAATACAAAATATTAAGAAGAACCAAATGGAAGTTTTGGAATGGAAGACTACAATAACTTAAATGAAAAACTCAGACACATAATATTAATAGCAAAATATATGGGACAGAGGAAGGAATCAGTGAACTTGAAAATAGAATGATAGAACTACCTGATCTGAACAACAGAGAAAAAATAGACTGAAAAAAAAAATGAACAGAGTATCAGAGACCTGTGGGAACATAACCAAAAATATAATACTCATGAAATTGGTGCCTTGGAAGGAAAGGAGAAAGAAGACAAGGTTGAAAAAGTACTTGAAATAATAATGTCTGGAAACTCCCCAAATTTGGAAAGAAATTTAAGCATGCGGATTCAAGAACATAAGAGACGTCCAAACAGAATAAATCCAATGAGATCCATACCAAGACACATCATAATTAAACCTTTGAAAACTAAAGACAAAGAAACATTCTTGAAAGAAATCAAACAAAACAATATACCTAAGAGGGGAAAAACAATTCTAATGATAGCAGATTTCTCCTCAGAAAACATGGAGGTCAGAATATTTTTCAAGTGTTGAAAGGAAAGAAATGGTCAAGTCATAATCCTATACGCAGTGAAAATAGTCTTCAGGAATAAAGGTGGAATAAATATACTTTCAGATGAACAAAAACCTAGAGAATTTGTCACCAATAGGCCTATTCTAGAAGAATGGCTAAAGGAAGTTCTCTAAGCAGAAAGGAAATTACAATAATACTCTTGGACTATTAGGAAGAAAGGAAGAGCAGAGGTAGCAAACAACAGATAAATAAATAACATTTCCTTCATTTTATTTTTCTAAATTATGTTGAAAGTTGAAGCAAAAATTATAACACTGTCTGATGTGGTTCTAAATATAGGTAGAGGAAATATCTAAGACAATTATAAACAAGGGATGGAAAAGTTGCAAAGAGAGGTATGATCTTTATACCTCACTCTAATGGACAAACTATGACAAGTTATGTAAATGTAATGTAATCTAGGACAGAAACTAAAAGAGCTAGAAAAGAATTATACTCAAAAATACTATAGATATGACAAAATGGAATTCTAGAAACTGTTCTAGTAACACACAGGAAGGCAATAAAAGAAAACTTAGAAAAACAAAACAAACAGAAAATAAAAACTACAATAGTAGACAAGCCCAAATAAATGAATAATTGCATTAAATGTAAATAATACAAATACGTCTACTAAAAGACAAAAATTGGCAGAGCAGATTTTTTAAAAACAGCTATTTTTATGCCATCTACAAGAAAACCACTTAACTATAATGATACAGGCCAATTAAAAGTAAAAGAATGGAAAAAGATATATCATGCAAAGGAAAACAGAATTGGCTATATTAATCCAAAAATGATAGAACTAAAAACATAGACAAATCTACAATTACAGTTGGAGAATTCCACACCCCTCTCAACAATTGATAGAACAGCTATATGAAAAATCAGCAAGAACATAGAAGAACTTAATAATGACATTGTGATGGTTAAGTTGATGTGTCAACTTGACCAAGTTATGCTGTCCATTTATTTTTTCAAGCAATCACTGTCCTGCTTGTTACTGTGAGAACATTTCATGGACTTAAATCATCAATCATTTGATTGCATCTGTAGCTGATAACATCTACAATGAACTGATGAGATCATCTTCAACAATGAAAGAAGTCTCATCCACTCAGCTGAAGGCTTTAAAAGGAGAAGTGATGATTTCAGCAGTCAGAAGAGAAAATTTCCATCTCTACTTTAGCCAGCCAGTTTTCTTTTCCTGCAGAATTCATCAAAAATTTCACCAGAGTTCCCAGTTTTTGGCCTTCCCTACAGAATTTGGACTTGTCCATTCCCACAATCACGTGAGACAATTGTTATAAAAATCTCACAATATTTACAAGTATCTGCTAACAGTTTGTTTCCCTAGAAAACCCTAATACAGCCATCAATCAACAGGATCTAATCAATATACATAGAAAATTCCCTCAACAACAGAATAATACACATTCTTTCAAGTGCCCATGGAACAAACACCAAGATAGACCATATCCTGAGCTATAAAACAAACTTCAACCAATTTTTAAAAAGTGAAATCATGGCATGTTATCCAACCAAAATGGAATCAAACTGAAAATCAATTACTGAAATATATTAGGAAAATCTCCAAGCAGTTGGAACCTAACAGACTAAACAATCCTTGGGTCAAATTCCTTTTGAGAAATTGACTTAATCTACAGATGCTCCTCTCACAAAAGTCCTTTTACACACAAAACTTGGTGTACAATTTCAAGTGGTAGCCAGGCTAAAATCTGCTCATTTTTGTGGACAGATGATCCCACTTAAAATGAACCAAAAATGGAATAAAGGGGCATTTTAAGCAAACACAAATCATCCTGGATTCTATCAGGTTCAAAATTTTCTTGTAAATGAGGACTCTCTAACTCATAATGGTAGTCAATGTATAGATTTTGGGTGTGCAATCTCTAGAATCTGAATGATCTAATGTCTTATTTTGTCA
Source organism: Dasypus novemcinctus (assembly GCF_030445035.2). Lineage (NCBI taxonomy): Eukaryota > Metazoa > Chordata > Mammalia > Cingulata > Dasypodidae > Dasypus > Dasypus novemcinctus. Next base: position 158,014,385 of record NC_080704.1, on the reverse strand, counting down.
GCCTATTATGACAAATACCACATAATAGGTAGGTTTAAAAAGCAAGAATATATTGGCTAATGGTTTCTGAGGCCAGAAATCCAAATCAAGGCGTGTTGGCAAGACCATACTTTCTCCTGGCATTGGTAGTGTCCTAGTACTGGTTGGCCAGCAATCCTTGTAGTTCCTTGGCTGTCCTATTACATGACAGTGCCCACTTCTGTCCTGAGTTTCTGCTGACTTCCTGCTTCTCCCCATGGTCTTCTCTTACTGTGGCTTCTGGTCTCTTTCTCTTTGTAAAGCCTCCAGTAATCCAGACTAAGACCCAACTTCATTCAGTTGGGTCACGCCTTAACTAAATATAGTATCTTCAAAAGGTCTTATAAAAAAAAAAGGTCTTATACACCCACAAGAATGCAGATTAAGGTTCAGAACATAATTAAATGGGGGGAATAATTCAAACTACCACATCTAGGTTTTGCCACATACCTGAAAAAAAAGTTAAGCAAGCCACTTAAATTCTTAGTTTCCATACATAAAATGGGCATCAGTTTTTACCTCCTAGAGCTGTTTTGAAGATTACAAGAGATGAAGCATGTGGAGTGTATTGTACACACTAATTAACACTCACATCCCAAAAAGTCTAAGAAAAATAAACGTGTGCCTGGGTAAATATAGGGATTCAGGGAAAATAGGCATTCTAAACATTAAAGCATTAAAAATAACCTACTCATTATGCAATAACCATCTTTGTATGGGTTAGACTTGACATTTTCATAATCAAGGAAAAGTCCTTCACAAAAAAAACGTGTCCTTTTTCAGGAGACTAAATCTCCTTCTAGTTAACTAGTATTTAAAAAAACCTATGTGGTATATTGTGAGTATTTCTATATGTCTGAGGTTTCATACTTTAAAATAAGCAAATAATTTCAGTTATTCCTGAGGTTTTTAATTTGTATATTTAATAACTAACCCTCCTAAAATCTTATTGAAAGACTCTATATTCAATTCAACTAACTGCAATAGAAATTTCTCAAGGGAAAATTTCCATTTGCTAGCCTTGTTCTGAAATCTAATGCACCAATAAAGCATTAAACCCACTAGGAATAGCTTTCTTTAAATATGTCATTTAAAACACAAATCTTGAGGTTTACTCCTGTGTTATCCTTGCAGTTCTGCTGCTTGTAATCTAAATTTATTCCTCTGGCAGCCATGAAGGTGAGGTGCTGTGATCACCCTTCAGGAAAGCAATGTCTGATACACTGAGAATAGTGCATTTAGCTGACAGCTTCAGCATCAGTGTTTTCTGGATTCTGCTGCAGCATTTGATATGAGGCAATGCTCTTCACAGGCTAGCTTCAGATAATGACTGAAAATGGCTTGGGACTTAGGGCTTGGCCAGTTCTGCCTATGTGAACCTCCTCTTTGGAAGATCTTGATGCCAGGGGTCCCTGGTGGTCTGGCCAAGACCTTCTATGAGCTACACTGCTGTCTGAGGGCTCTTTATACCCATTCCTCCTTATTCTCCCCTTTCCCCTCATAAGTATCAGGTCAACATTGTGTTCTTAAAGCTCTCCCTGCCCACTCCAGCTCTCTTTCCTTTTTACCTTTCATGGGTGTTATCCCCAATAAATATCTTGTCCTTCTAATTCCATCGTGATGTCTACTTACCAGAGAAAGCAAAATGACACATAAAATTAAACTGTTTCTAAGCAAGAGAACCTTCAAGAACCCACAGAAATAATGTGTGGAACTTCACAAGTTGTGAGGATCCTGCAATAGCCGGTGGGGTCAAGAGCTAACAAATGCAGGGACAGAAATTCTAGGCAATTGGGAAAAGGGAACTTGTAACCCTGAAAAGTGGTCATATACCCAGAAGTATTTAGTGCCTAGGTCTTTCCATGCCCCTTCCCCTTTAGATGCAAGTGCTAAAGGTACTGAATTCCAAGTTGTCTTTGGACAAAATTTCATCAGAGAATGCAAGTTAGTCAATTCAGTTTAAGGGATTACTATTCCTGTTGAATATCTGGTAAGTTTAACTGTTTAATAGTCACTTGAAAATCAGCAATAGTCCTTCCCATGTATCTTGCTTGTGAAACTGATTGAGGACGGTTTTGGAATGAGGAGAAAAAGAGTACAGCTTGTTGTAATTAATATATAAGTTAAGGATTTATCTAATTGTGCTTTATTCCAAGAAGACATCTGAATGATATTTTGAATTAAATCCAAAAGCCGTTTCCACTACTTACTAACGTAGGCTTTCTTCCTGGAAGAAACCCCTGGGTTCATGTGTATTCATTAAAATCCAGTCCTAATTGGTCCCTAGTCAGCTATGAATCTTAAGATGCTTAGCCAGTAAGTGCTTAAATTGTGTTTACTGACAGAAAATGAAATTTCTCTAATGATTTGTTTTGAATGTATCCATATTGTTATTATAATAATTTTACTCATAATATGTTTCAGAGACTGTGCTAAGAATATTCACATTAGGATTTGTCCATTTAATAACTGAAGCAGGTTGAGCCATCTTTGAATCTTCCCTTCAATACCAGTTTGCAACTTCAGTCAATAAAAGAATTCCTATATCCATAGATATGATAGAGCCCCACTGTAATGAACATGACAGAAATGCTCTACCACTTCCAGGATCCAGGGTCTCTTTTCCAAACATGTGGTGGCAGGGTGGGAACGAAAGCTCTAGGATCAGGTTAGGTCCACACCACCCTCTCTTTCCTCTCTTCTTCCCCTTGCCGCAGTCTGGTTGATATTACTCACTTGGCTGTCTTTTTCCCAACTATTTCCTAAGCTCAACTAGGGCAGGGATCCTGCCTGTCTTGTTCCTTATTGTATGTCTAACACAATCTCTGGCATGAGAGTGGGCACCAAATGTTTGTGGACAGGATGATTGGATGAGTGAATGAGGGAAGGAATATCATCCCCTTCCATCTTGAGCATTTCCTTTCTTTGTTTTTTTAAAGATTTATTTATTTATTTATTTATTTCCCCTTCCCCGCCCCCCTCACCCCGGTTGTCTGTTTTCTGTGTCTATTTTGCTGTGTCTTCTTTGACCGCTTCTGTCGTTGTCAGCGGCACAGGAATATGTTTCTTTTTGTTGTGTCATCTTGTTGTGTCAGCTTTCCGTGTGTGTGGCACCATTCTTGAGCAGGCTGCACTTTCTTTCGCGCTGGGCAGCTCTCCTTATGGGGCGCACTCCTTGTGCGTGGGGCTCCCCTATGCGGGGGACACCCCTGCGTGGCACGGCACTCCTTGTGCGCATCAGCACTGTGCATGGGCCAACTCCACACGGGTCAAGGAGGCCCGGGGTTTGAACCGCGGACCTCCCATGTGGTAGACGGATGCCCTAACCCCTGGGCCAAGTCCCCCGCCAGCATTTCCTTTCTTAAGCCCAGCCTCTATCCCTCTTGCCTCCCTTCCCCCACTCCTCTGTAGTAATTCAGCCTCCCAAAGCAACGATCTGATGTTCCAGTTCTGACTGCCAGACTACTGCATCTCCAACCCTCCAGCAACTCACCTTTAACTTTTCAAGAAGGATCTTTCACCTGGATGGCTTCCTTCTACATGGGCAAATGTTCCTAAGCAAATGCTCCATCCTTTTCTAGCTGACTAGACCCTTCACAGCTCTAAAGCATAATAATACTAAAATTACTGCAGCTAACATTTATTGAGTCGTTTCATTCTGTGGGCCAGACATTTTACATGTAGCATCTCTTTGAAGCCCCAAAACACTTTCAAATCAATATTGGAATTTTCCCTTCTTTTTTTTTTTTTTTGCAGATGAGGAAATAAAGACTCTGAAGGGAAAACAAAGAGATGAGAGATAAAACCTTAGAAGTGGCACTAGGAATCATGCAGTTGGCTATCCTCCCCAATGCATAGTCATCACAACACCAAGCAACCATTTCTCTCCCAGGTCCTGCATTTCATTGTTCTGATGGAGCAGAATCTCATTGTCTTTTTTCTCTATCACCCACACCCTCCTTAAGTCCATGAAATCTGGTTTCCCTCCCCAGCACTCCTTGAAACTGCTCTGAGGTCCAAGTGGCCTCCTCCTGGACAAATGTAAAGGTCTGTTCTGCATTCTCTTTTGTTAACTATCAAATCACATGGGACTTGCCCTCCTGAGCTTTCCATCCCCCCTACCTTTTGTTACCTGCCACTTCTGTTGACTTCCTACCCTTTGGACAATTTCTTTTCACCTTTACTGACTTCTAAACTTAATCTCTGTCTCACACTGTGGCTACCCCATTCCCAATACCCACAAACAAAAAGAACTTTGACATTTTTATAAAAAAACAAACAGAAACTCAGAGAAGCTAAATATCTTCCCCCAATTCATGATGCACAGGAGTGATAGGATTGGTGCTCAGGTCTGACTCTTGATCACTATGCCTCCAACAACCTACTTCCCTCTCTAACCATGCCCAACCTCTCATGCCATTGGTTTTCAGTAAGGGCAAATAAGATGCGGTGGATGGAGACAACTCTTAGATGCTTAATAGGTTGCTTGTCCATGTAGCTTAACTCCAAAATTCATAATTGACAGTAGGGACAAAAGCTGTATTTCTTCATATCTTCTTTCTGTTTTCAGCCCTCAAATTCTGGGAATGTCACAGTTTGGGGAAACTGGAACCTTATTTTCATTCCCCATGAACCAGAAGACCAAACAGTTTGTATGAACAACACCCTGAAGCTGAAGGAATGAACGAGCTGTATAAATCTTTGATTTAAAAAAAATCAAGGTGCCAAGAGCTGATTGCCAGAATTTGTATTATCTCCTTGGAGATCTCCTAGAGCGAGTGACAGCATTAACAATGTAGCGTGGGCACTTGAGACACACATTGAACCTACTGAACGTTACAGATCATTTGACAATCTATAACTGATAAGAAAGAATAAGGCTCTCCAAGCTCCTTCTGTTTCATGCTGTCCTCTGCAAGAGTCTTGTCTCTTCACTGGACTGGAAGCTCCCTGAAGGCTCTAAAAAAAGCTGAGTGGTGTATGAAAAGAGCACAGAACTACAGAGCAGATGGTCTGCTTCTGGTTCTACTTCTACTTCTTATTAGCTATGGGAGATGTGACAATGGGCTAGATCTTAACCTCCTTTCAAACCTTGATTTTGTCATCTATTTATAGGGATCATAATTTCTGCTGCAATGTATTATCATCATTTTTAATAGTTAAATTCCCCAACAGTACCCAGCTTAATTCTGGATATGTAATAAGTCCATGTTGGATTAGCCCTCAATTCAAATGACAGATTCCCAACCATCAGTAAAATTTGCAATTGGGTTAAATGCTTGAAAATATGTCATTAGAAATAGAGTGTTGAGTTTATCCAATCAGATGATGTAGGCAAGCAAGAAATTAACATTTATGGAGTGCATATTTGTGCAGAACAGTGTGAAGGCAGGCTGAACAGTGACTGAATCCTTGCCTTTAGGAAACAGAGAGATAAGCTGGAGAATTAAAATGTATGTGCCTGAAACAACTTGAGAACAATGATCATTAATAACAACAATAATAAATGCCATTCATTTGGAATTTACTCTGTGCCAGGCACTGGGCTAAGTAAACACCTCATATATTTGAGCTATTTGGATCCTCACCACCACTCTCTGAGAGATGTGTCCCCATTAAGTTAGCAATTGGGATGTTAAGGGACTTTCTTAATGTCACATAGCCTGTAAGGGTCGCAGCTAGGTTTGGAACTCAAGTCCATCTAACTCTGCAGCCTGAGCTCTTTACCACTGTCCTATTCTGCACCTGCATCAAAAAAGTGCTAAAAGGAACTGAAGTAAAGGATGGTGAGAGTTGGTTAGAGTTAATCAGAGAAGACTTCCTAGATGAAGAGAGCTTTAGACCATGTTGCAAAGAAAGGGAAAGACAAGAAATGGTAGAGGGAAAAAACATGATAAGATGTTCTGAATATAGTGAATGCTTAGGCCAAGGGACAGAAGAGAGAACCAACATTTTTTAAAAATAAGAGCAGGAAAGTAATGGGTTTATTAGAGCAGAGGTGGGCTGAAGTGTTGTTGAGGAAGGAGAAAAGAGATTTCTGAGGATAATTTGGCTGCCTTATAAAAGATTTCAAATGCTCTCTATAATTTGACAGAACAGAATTTTGGCAATTCCAGGTTTTTTCATACCATCACCTCTTCCTGGAATGTCCTTCTTCAACTTTCTCATCTAGTAAACCCTGAAGTCTCATCTCAGGCATCACCTAATTTCATAAAGCTCTTCCTAACTTGTTCCACCATCAAGGATGTTTGGGAGTTTTGCCTGGATTGCCCTTGTCCCTGTGCATACCTCTAACCTACCACATTAGAGTGCCTTAAGAACAGGGTCTGTGTTTTTCACCTTTGCATGCCCAGCACCTAGTCCATTTTTGGAACATAGTAAATACACCATGAATATATGGAAGTTTTTGAGTGGAAATTATGTATGAAGCTCTGAACTTGGCACCGTGGGGGCATCCAAAGTTATTTTCAGTACAGTTTCTGCTCTCAGCAATCCTAAAAGCTAGTAGAGGATATCTGATGAAAGTATTCTAAATTTTAAAATGTAAGGTGAAAAGGAAGAAGGGAGGGTAGGTGAAAAATAAGAAGGAAGGAAGGGAGATAGAAACTTCTGTGGGGCCATCAGAGATAAAACTTGATCTAGGTAAGAACAAAATGGGTCGTCTGTGTGGGGGTGGGGAGGGCAGTCTTGGAAGAATTAAGGCACAAATGTAAAAATGCACAGAGTGTATAGAGGGGGCAGCAAGTTCATTAAGAGATAAAGTTGAAAATAATCTGCTTAATGGATTTTTATTAGGTTAAAAACTTTATTGTTGAATTAAGCAGACAGAAGCCCCTCTATTCATAAACTTTCAACTTATAAATTTTCATAGATTAAAAAACTATGCCTCAACAGATGACATTAGAGTTTGCTCATACACTGTCACTTTAATATTAAGGGGAAGAGAAATTTTACAAATAGCCAGCTAAAAACTCCTGTTTGTGATAGGAGGAGTTTCCATGCCTTTTGCATGGCAGCAGGTAAGCACAGTCCCAGATATAGGGTTTTGGTTCTGATGCATCAATTAACCATTAAGCTGCTTTGTTTTCTTTCTTTTTTTTTAATATTCTTTTTTTTTTTTAAGATTTCTGTTTTAAATTTATCTCTCCCCTTCCCGCCGCCCCCCCCCCCGTCTGCTCTCTGTGTCCATTCGCTGTGTGTTCTTCTGTGTCCGCTTGTATTCTTATCAGTGGCACTGCGAAATTGCATCTCTTTTTTGTTGCATCATCTTGCTGCGTCAGCTCTTCATGTGTGCAGCACCACTCCTGGGCAAGCTGCACTTTTTTCACGTGGGGCAGCTCTCCTTACAAGGTGCACTCCTTGTGCATGGGGCTTCCCTATGCGGGGGACACCCCTGCGTGGCACAGCACTCCTTGCATGTATCAGCACTGCCTGTGGGCCAGCTCACCACACAGGTCAGGAGGCCCTGTGTTTGAACCCTGGACCTCTTGTTTGGTAGGCGGATGTTCTATCAGTGGAGCCAAATCTGCCTCTCAAATTTTCTTCAAAAAGATACTTCAAGGTTGAAAAGTTGGGGAGCAGCTGTAACTCGGTGGTTGAGCGCCTGCTTCCCATGTACAAGGTCTTGGTTCATTCTCCAGTACCTCCTAAAGAAAATAAATGAAGTTATTGGTCTCTCCTAGATATTTACCAAGGGAAAAATTAAATCCTGTGTCCATACAAAAACCTGTACATGAATGTTCATAGCACCTTTATTAGTAAAAGCCAAATATTGAGAACAACCCAAATATCCAACAGCAGAAGAAAAGATAAGGAAACTGTGGTAAAACCATACAATGACTTATTACTCAGCCATTTAAAAAAACAGTGAGCTTTTGATACATGCAATAACCTGGATGAATCGCCAGAGAATTATGCTTAGGGGGAAAAAAATCGAGATATGAAAGACAACATACTGTATGATTGAATTCATGAGAAATCTTAGAAAAGGCAAAATTTGTAGTGACAGAAAGCTTATCAGTGATTGTCTGGGGTCAGGGGTTGGAAAGAGGGTACCTACTGCAAAGAAACTAAAGGGAAATTATTTTAAAGTGATAGAACTACCTTATATCTTGATTGGGTCGGTAGGTACATGACTGTAATCAATTACTAAAATTCATTAAACTACACTACTAAAATAACTAATTTTATTGTAAGTAAATTGAATCTGAATAATGCTATTTTTAAAATAATTGGCCAGCCTTTTAAAAGAAGAAAAAGAGCTTTTATCCAAGATATTAGTTACTCTTTTTTTCTATCTAAGCACACATTCTTTATCAACTCATTCACTGTTTCCTGTGGCAAAGTGATAAACAGATTTGTTTGTTTTTTAAAACAAAGTGAAGCACAGCAATAAAGATGAAAATTGCTCTCGATTCTTTTGATGATACTTTATTTCCATGAATATATTTTCCTTTACTGTAAATTTAGACTATGTAAATAATAATGGCATTGACTGGCATTCTTGGTGTGTTTTTTATCTTCTTTTTCTAAAAGCAACTGCCAAGAGAACTTCCTAACAAACATCACTTAAGCACTAAGTGACTCTATTTCTTATATAATGATAGCTTATTTAGATATTCTTTTTCATTCAATTTTTTATCTATTCTATTGCTATTAACAATAACAAGATTTTTGCACTTCCTCTGAAAAAAAATATAATAGATTCCTTGAGCAATTGTTTCCCTGCTGAATTTCATTGTAGAAAATGGAACATGCCTTCAGAACCATGTTTAATGGCTCTTATCCTTACTCCAAGCCCTCAAGCTTAGAATCCAAATCTGATTTGAGCTTTATTTATGGCCCTTATCATACTGTACAGTAAATGACTGTTCACTTGTTTGTCTACAGACTAGACTTGGAGATCCTCAAGGGCAAAGGCCTCATTCTTTTCATGTCTGTATTCCCCATCTTCAGCACCATGCTTGGCCCATAGTAGGCACTCAGAAAATGTTGAATATTTATTGACTGTACTTCTTTTTGTCCTTGGTTGACTCTTTGACAAATATTCATTTACTTGCCCACACATTAAACATACATTCATTGTAAAAATGTTCTCTTCTGTAAATAGGAAAGTTTTCAAGTATAACTTTTTCTGTGTAACCTTTTCAAAGGCAGGTTTTCCTTGTACTTCATTTATTCAATAAAAAATTTTTATTGAGCACCTCATATATACCAGGCACAATGACAGGCCTTGCAATAACAGTGATAAGCAAGACAGATAAGGTCTTTGCTCTTATCATGAAGGACACAGACATTAACTAGTTGTTTAATCACAGCAGCACCTTTCTCTATCATATCACAATCACATCGTTTCAAAATTGCTTTTCCTTATCTGTCTACCCCATTTACTGCAGTGTCCTTGAAGACAAGAACTCTGTGCCCCTGCTTTGGAAAAACTAATTCTCCACTATCTTTTAGCACCTAGCACAGTGCCTGACACATGGTAAGAGTCTAACAAACATTAGACAAAAGAATTAAAGAATGAATGGCCAAACGAATAAAGATTATCAATGTTACTACAGGGTAAAATTAACTAAGCAGTCTTCATACCTTCTACCGATCAGGAATTCTTGAATTTAAAAACAACAGATACAACCAAAGGAAGCGTAGTCTAATGTGGTCGTGGGCTATGGAATTTAACCACACCATATTCTCAATAAATTATTTTCCTTCCCAGCAGAAAGAGGAAATTTGATAAAAAGTTAGAGGACTTGCAAGAAGACACTCAATAATAATGGCTAAACTTTATTAAGCATGTAACAAAGCATGTGCTAAGAGATTTACATAGACGAGTAACTTAGTATTTATCCCTTTGAGGTAATATGACAATTGTCATCACCATTCTAAATATGAAGAAATCGCGGCTCAAGGAGTTTAAATTATTTTTCCTTCATCACAAAGCTAGTAAATGGCATACTTGGAAACTGAACTCAGATCTGTTTATCTCTAAAGCAGAGCCCTAAAACCCCATGATAGCGGGAACTTCCGGGGAAGATGACAGAGTAAGGAGGTCTAGGATTCCGTCTTTCCAACAAAACAAATGTTAAACAGGCAGGAACTATCTGAAACAACTGTGTTGAAACTCCAAAGTCCAGAAGACCACTGTACAGCATCCAGGGAAGAACAGGAGGAAGAGGCTGTTAAATTATAATAAAGAACTTTAACTTGTTCTCTCTTAATGGTGGCTACCAACACCTATTCCCCACTCTTGCAGCAAGCTACCATGAAGTCTAGTCCCTGGCTAGTGGCTGATGTCAGAAAGGGACACAAAAATCCTCTTAAACAGGAACTGGGGTATGCACGGTCAATCACTGAGCTTTTTATTCTCAAGAGGCACTGGGGAATGAACCCAGGACCTTGTGCATGGGAAACAGGTGCTCAACCACTGAGCTACATCTGCTCCCCAATGAGAGCTGGCTTTTTGTTTGATTTTATTTTTGGAGGTACCAGGGATCAAACCTGGGACCTTGTACATGGGAAGCAGGTGCTCAACCACTTGAGCTACATCCACTCCCCAGTCCCTGAGCATTAAATTAGTGGATTCAGATCTCTGGATCCCCATTCTCAGAGCAGATATTGCTTCAACCTGCCCCAGACAAAGGAGGCAGCAGCCATTGTTAAAAACTCCTTGGACAAGGGCAGAGGCAGTGGACATTTAAAGGTGCAGGGCTCCCTAAAAGTCACAGAGGAAAGTTAGGAAAAGGGCTGAATTTTCTGAGCAGGTCAGGGAAGCTCAGCTTTGGGGATCCATTAAAGAAGTTCATGGCACCCTTCCTGACCCCTTCCTCCGGGCACTTTGGAGCTAATCTGTACCTTCTTTGTGGGTCCCTGCCCTTGTTTTGGATGGGAAAGACCGTCTTGGGAAAGGCCTCCTCAGGGTTATCTTCCTCCCAGAATTTATTCTCTAGGAAAAAGCAGACAATGTAAGAAGTATAAAAAAACTATAGAGGGAGACAGTCTAGAACAAAAGCCTGCCACCTTCAAATATCCAGGAGACAGAGGTTTGTCCTCTGGGAAACAGAGGAGACACTCAAACTCCAATAAACAGGGGAACTCCAAAACAAATACCAAGCAAACCCAGAACAAGACAGAGGATCAGAAATACATGGAAAAGTTTACACAATGCTTCTGCCTTGGGCAGACGTTCTTGATAGGGGGACTGAAGCTCAAGAAAATCTCTGTCTTATCACAATTTGATTACAAAACCAAGAAACAGACATAGCAGGAAATAAATCCCAGAGTTAACATTTAAAAATACTAAAACGTACAGTGGGCAACAAAAGAGTTTGTACTAGACAAAAACAGAAAACGATGGTACATCCAAAGCAAGAGAATGAAAACACAGAAAAGAGAGTTCCTGGAAGATAGTGTCAGAATAGGTAGGCAGGGCTCTATTCACTAAAAAAACAAAAAAACAAAAAAAAAGGAAGAAAGGTAAAAATTTGTCACAGGGACCTGCTGTGGGGATCTGCAAACCAGGAGAGTCCTGCATGCCCCACAGGAGGATGAGGGAAAGAGAGATGAAGAAGCCAAAACAAAAACCAAAATAGCAAAATAAAATGTCTTTAAAAAGAAGAATGAAGTTGGAGAACTCTCACTTCACTACTTTAAAGCATATTACTTAGCTACAGTGGAAAAAACAATATGGTACTGGCATAAAGACAGACAGATTCACCAATGGAACTGAACTGAGGACTCATAAATAGACCCTCACATCTACTGTCAAGTGATTTTTGACAAGGCTGTTAAGCCCACCTACTTGGGCCAGAGCAGTCTATTCAACAAATGATGCTGGGGGAACAGGATAGACGTATCCAAAAGAGAGAAAAAGCAGCCCTATCTCATACCTTGTACAAAAATTAACTCAAAATGGATCAAGGACCTAAATATAAAAACTAGAACCATAAAGCTCTTAGAAGAAAATGTAGGAAAATATCTTCAAGATCTTGGAGTAGGCAGAAGTTTCTTAAACCTTACACGCAAAACACAAGCAACAAAAGAAACAATGGATAAAATTAAACACTTTAGTTCTTCAAAGCACTTTATCAGGTAATTAAAAGGTGGCCTACTGAAAGGGAGAAAATATTTGGGAAAACACATATCTGACAAGAAGTTGATACCCATGTTATATAAGGAGATCATACAATTCAGCAATAAAAAGACAAGCAACCCAATGAAGAAAATGGGCAAATTCTGAAATAGACATTTCTGCAAAAAGGAAATACAAATAGCCAACACCCATGAAAAATGTTCAACATCACTATTAGGGAAAGGCAGATCAAAACTATGATGAGAGAGAGGGGGCAAGATGGCGGCTGAGTGAACATCCCTGTTAGGGTCTTCTGCAGGGAATTGGCTGGGCGGCGTTGGAGACTCTTTGGGACCGGATTGTTTCAGGATTTTTGCTGGTCCGGAGGTGTCTGGACATCGATTTGGAGGGAAGGTAACAGAGAGGATTCGTCTGTGAAATATACACGGAGATCCCAGCTACCTGTAGAGGATTCCCTCCTTGGGTAGGCGGAGACGAGGCATCTAGCCCCGCTCGGTGGGGCTGAGCCAGGCCGGGCCGCAGCGGCGGACGCCGGAGCCGGGCCGGGCTGCGCCGGCGGCGAGCGGGGTCGGGCGGGGCCGAGTCAGGCCGAGCCGGGCCGCGGTAGCGTTTGGAGCCCGGAGGGGCCGGTTCAGGCCCCGGCTGCGGGCCGCGGTAGCGTTTGGAGCCGGGCGGGGCCGGTTCAGGCCGCGGCTGCGGGCCGCGGTAGCGTTTGGGGCCGGGCGGGGCCGGTTCAGGCCCCGGCTGCGGGCCGCGGTAGCGTTTGGGGCCGGGCGGGGCCGGTTCAGGCCCCGGCTGCGGGCCGCGGTAGCGTTTGGGGCCGGGCGGGGCCGGTTCAGGCCCCGGCTGCGGGCCGCGGTAGCGTTTGGGGCCGGGCGGGGCCGGTTCAGGCCCCGGCTGCGGGCCGCGGTAGCGTTTGGGGCCGGGCGGGGCCGGTTCAGGCCCCGGCTGCGGGCCGCGGTAGCGTTTGGGGCCGGGCGGGGCCGGGTCAGGCCGCGGCGGGTACGGAGCCGGGCAGGGCCGGTCCAGGCCGCGGTGGCGGGAGGTGGACGCCGGAGCCGGCTGGGCCGCTGTAGCGAGCGGAGCTGGGCGGAGCCAGGCCAGGCCAAGGCGGCGTGAGGAGCCGGGCAGAGCCGGTCCAAGCCTCCGCGGCGGGCGGAGCCGGGCCTGCGGAGGGGTTTCTGTTTTTTTTTTGTTTTTTTTTTTTTTTGAGCATCTGCAGTACTGGGGAGTTCGTGGGCCCTGGGCGGCCTATTGGGGGTTTGTGGGAAGGGAGGTGCTTGCAGACCCATTTGGGCAGACAGACGGGGTTTTTAGGGCAAAGCGGGGGGAAGTTGTTGTTTTAGATAGTGTTGCAATTGTGACACGTGTGTACCTGTATCTCTCTTCTCCCTATCCGTTCCCCACCGTTTGCCCATCCTCTTTTTCTTTCTTCCTTTCTTCTTGCCTTTCTTTTTTCTTTATTATAATTAGTTTTTTTTTTATTTTTATTTTTTTTCGGTTTTCTCTTTCCCTCTTGTCCCTCATCTTCCACTTATTTTTACTTTAATTCAAGTATACAATAGGTGCTACAGGGAACACCTCACATTTGCTGGGTTTTCCCATCCTCCACTGCCTCATTTCTGTGTGAACTGATTTAGGCTACCTACACTATCCCCCTTCCCCTGCATCTTGATATCCACTATCATCTACTGTCTCTCCTATATTCCACCCCCCACCTCCCGTTCTTTGATCCACAAAGTGTCTAACTCTTAATTTCTAATACCTTTGTTCTGTTTTCTGTCTATTATCCACTCTTGAAACTATTACCTTTCTTTTCTTTTTCCCTCTCTCATGAAAACAATAGCTGTGTAGTTCATACCATATTCCTCCCAAATTCAGTCATCTACTTCATAAAAGGTACTCTACCTACAGATATAACTCTATAAAATCTACATGAATCTAACCTCCATCCTTCCAGATCTCATATTCTTGCTTTATTAACATACATCACCAATACAACTTTACACTTTTCCTTTGTTTACACAATTGCCTTTCCCCAACACTAATACTTTCCTCTAAAGTGAACTTAACCAACAACAAGTAACTAGAATAAGAAGAAAAAAGTGACAAAGAGAAGATATAACACCTGTGCAAAAATAACAACTAATTAACCTCCAAGAGCAGACAAAGAAGCTAAGGAACTGATTAAATTCGTCAAAATAAAGAGATGACCAGAAAGCAACAAAAATCTACGAACCAAACCAATAATCAGGAAAACATGGCTGAATCCAATCAACAAACCAATAAGCACGAAGGGGAGCAAAACTTGGCACAAGCAATGAAAGATCTCAGAACATTTATCACCGACAAATTTGATGCAGTAATGAAAGAGGTTAACAACATGAAGACATCACTTGGAGGGGAAATTGCAGACATACGCAAAAACATAACAGATATGATGGGAATGAACACCACAGTTCAAGAAATCAAAAATACACTTGCAGCAAATATCAGCAGACTAGAAGAGACAGAGCAGAGAATTAGTGATGTGGAAGACAGTACATCAGAAATCAAACAGATAGTAGAAGGGGTCAATAAGAAGATAGAAAAAATCCAATTAGGATTTAGGGACCTGAATGACAATGCAAAACGCTCAAACATACGTATTATAGGCATTCCAGAAGGTGAAGAGAAGGGAAAGGGGTCAGAAAGAGTGTTGCAGGAAATAATGGCTGAAAACTTCCCAAATCTACTGAAAGAGACAGATGTACATATCCAAGAAGCACAGCGCACTCCACAAGTCATAAACCCCAACAGGCCCACCCCAAGACATATACTTGTCAAATTATCCAATGCTCAAGACAAAGAGAAAATCCTAAAAGCAGCAAGAGAAAAGAAAACCATCACATACAAGGGAAGCTCAATTAGATTAAGTGCTGATTTCTCTTCTGAAACCATGGAGGCAAGAAAACAGTGGTATGATATAGTCAAGGTACTAAGGGAAAGAAATTTCCAACCAAGAATACTTTATCCAGCTAAACTAGCATTCAAATATGATGGAGAGTTCAAAATATTTGCAGACAAACAGAAACTGAAAGAGTATACCAACAAGAAACCTCCCCTTCAAGAAATTCTAAAGGGAGTGCTGCAGGAAGAAAGGAAAAAACAGGAAAGGCAAAGTTGGAGGAGAGTATAAGACCAACAACAACAACAAAAAAGACAAAAAAAAAACACAAACAAAATATGACAAACACAAATCCAATCAAAGTATGGCTAACACAAATAATTCCTTGATAGTAATAACACTGAATGTCAATGGATTAAACTCACCTATCAAAAGATTCAGACTGGGACATTGGATAAGGAAATATGACCCATCCATATGCTGTCTACAAGAGACACATCTTAGACCCAGAGACGCATGGAGATTGAAAGTGAAAGGCTGGAAAACAATCATACAAGCTAACAATAACCAAAAAAAGGCAGGAGTAGCTATATTAATATCAGACAAAATAGACTTTAAATGTGAAACAATTGTGAGAGACAAAGAAGGTTACTACATTTTAGTCCAAGGGAAAATCTGTCAAGAAGATCGAACAATCATAAATATCTATGCCCCTAACAAGGGTGCCTCTAAATACGTCAGGCAAACGCTGGAAAAACTAAGTGAAAGAATAGATACATCTACAATTATAGTGGGGGATTTTAGTACACCACTATCAACTCTGGACAGAACATCTCAAAAGAGAATCACCAAAGAAACAAAACATCTGAATAGTATATTAGAGGAGCTCGATCTAATAGACATATATAGATCGCTACACCCAAACACAGCAGGATATACATTTTTCTCAAGCGCACATGGATCATTCTCCAAGATAGATCATATGCTAGGCCACAAAGAAAGGCTGAATGAATTCAGAAAGATTGAAATCATACAAAACATTATCTCTGACCACAGTGGAGTCAAGCTGGAGATTTGCAAGGGAAAGAAGCCCAGATTTCACACCACGATTTGGAAATTAAACAACACGCTCTTAGAAAAACAGTGGGTCAAAGAGGAAATCTCAAAAGAAATCAATGACTACCTTGAAACAAATGATAATGATAACACAACATACCAAAATTTATGGGATGCAGCAAAAGCAGTACTGAGAGGGAAGTTTATAGCCATAAATTCATATATCAAAAAAGAAGAAAGAGCAAAAATTGAAGAACTAACTGCACATTTGAAGGAATTAGAAAAACAACAACAAAGTAACCCAACAGGAAGAAGAAGGAAGGAAATAACAAAGATAAGAGCAGAACTAAACGAAATAGAAAATAAGAAAGCACTTGAACAGATAAACAAGACCAAGAGCTGGTTTTTTGAGAAGATTAACAAAATTGACAAACCTTTAGCAACACTAACAAAGAAAAAAAGAGAGAAGATGCAAATACACAAAATAAGAAATGAGAAAGGCGATATCACCACTGACCCCACAGAAATAAAGACTATCATAAGAGGATATTTTGAAAAACTATATTCCAACAAAAATGACAATCTAGAGGAAATGGACAAATTCCTAGAAACACATAAACAGCCCATATTGACAAAAGAAGAAATTGATGATCTTAACAAACCAATCACAAGCAGAGAGATAGAATCAGTTATTAAAAATCTCCCAACTAAGAAGAGCCCAGGGCCAGATGGCTTCACAGGTGAATTCTACAAAACATTCCGGAAAGAACTGACACCAATCCTGCTGAAACTATTCCAAACCATCGAAACAGAAAGAACATTACCCAACTCCTTCTATGATGCCAACATTACCCTAGTACCAAAGCCAAACAAAGACATCACAAGAAAGGAAAATTACAGACCAATTTCTCTAATGAACCTAGACGCAAAAATACTTAACAAAATACTTGCTAATCGTATTCAACAACACATTAAACGAATTATACACCACGACCAAGTGGGATTCATCCCAGGTATGCAAGGATGGTTCAACATAAGAAAATCAATCAACGTAATACACCATATAAACAGATTGAAGGAAAAAAATCACATGATTATATCTATTGATGCAGAAAAAGCATTTGACAAAATACAGCACCCTTTCTTGATAAAAACACTCCAAATGATTGGAATACAAGGAAATTTTTTGAACATGATAAAGAGTATATATGAAAAACCTAAAGCCAATATTGTTTACAATGGAGAAATCCTAGACTCCTTCCCTCTAAACTCAGGAACAAGACAAGGATGCCCACTGTCGCCGCTCCTATTTAACATTGTCTTAGAAGTACTTGCTCGAGCACTGAGGCAAGAACCAGAAATAAAAGGCATTCAAATTGGAAAGGAAGAAGTCAAAATTTCATTATTTGCAGATGACATGATCCTATACATAGAAAACCCTGAGAGATCTACAACGAAGATTCTAGAACTCATAAATGAGTTTAGTAAAGTCGCAGGTTATAAGATCAATGCGCAAAAATCAGTAGCATTTCTGTACACCAATAATGAGCAAGATCAGGAGGAAATCAAGAAACAAATACCATTCACAATAGTAAATAAAAAAATCAAATACTTAGGAATAAATTTAACTAAAGAGGTAAAGAACTTATACACTGAGAACTATACAAGATTGTTCAAGGAAATCAAAGAAGACCTAAATAAATGGAAGACTATTCCTTGTTCATGGATAGGAAGACTGAACATTATTAAGATGTCTATCCTACCAAAATTGATCTACACATTCAATGCAATCCCAATAAAAATCAATGCAGCCTTCTTTAAGGAACTAGAAAAACTAACTATGAAATTTATTTGGAAAGGAAAGAGACCCCGAATAGCCAAAGACATACTGAAAAAGAAAAACGAAATTGGAGGAATCACACTACCTGACTTCAAAACATACTATAAAGCTACGGTGGTGAAAACAGCATGGTATTGGCATAAGGAGAGACATATAGACCAATGGAATCGAATTGAAAGCTCTGATATAGAACCTCACATATACAACCACATAATATTCGATAAAGCCACCAAACCCTCTCAACTGGGAGAGAGTGGCCTATTCAACAAATGGTGTCTGGAGAACTGGATAGCCATATGTAGAAGAATGAAAGAGGATTACCATCTCACACCTTATACAAAGATTAACTCAAGATGGATCAAAGACCTAAATATAAGAGCCAAGACCATAAAAACCTTAGAAAGCAGTGTAGGGAAACATCTACAGGACCTTGTAATAGGAAATGGATTTATGAATATCTCACCAAAAGCACGAGCAGCAAAAGAACTAATAGATAAATGGGACTTCCTCAGAAATTAAAGCCTTCTGCACCGCAAAGGAGTTTGTCAAGAAAGTTAAAAGGGAGCCCACACAGTGGGAGAAAATATTTGGCAATCATATAACTGATAAGAAACTTATAACTTGCATATATAAAGAACTCCTATATCTTGAAAATAAAAAGATAAACAACCCATTTAAAAAATGGGAAAAAGACTTAAACAGACACTTCTCCGAAGAAGAAATACAAATGGCAAGAAAGCACATGAAAAAATGTTCCAAATCTCTAGCTATCAGGGAAATGCAAATCAAAACCACAATGAGATACCATCTTACACCCATAAGATTGGCAGCTATGAAAAAAACAGAAGAATACAAGTGCTGGAGAGGATGTGAAGGAAGGGGAACACTCATCCACTGCTGGTGGGAATGCAGAAGGATCCAACCATTCTGGAGAACAGTATGGCGGTTTCTCAAAAAACTAGCCATAGATTTGCCATATGACCCAGCAATACCACTGCTGGGAATATACCCAGCAGAACTGAAAACAAGAACACAAAACAATATATGTACACCAATGTTCATAGCAGCATTGTTCACTATTGCCAAAAGTTGGAATCAACCCAAATGCCCATCAACAGACGAGTGGATCAATAAAATGTCGTATATACACACAATGGAATACTACTCGGCTGTAAGAACAAACACACTACAAACACATGTGATAACATGGATGAATCTTGAGAACCCTTATGTTGAGTGAAGCAACCCAGAGATTGAAGGACAAATACTACATGACCTCAATGATATGAAATAAACAAGCTGCCCTAGATAGCAAGAGACTGAACGATAGGCTTGCAGGAAATCAGAGGGGTGGAGGAAGGATATGAGCCGATATCTGCAGGGGTGGAATTTAAGACGAGATGGTGGTAAGTAATGAACACAAAGAAGAGATAAAAGGGGGGGTAAGGGGTTGCCTTTGCTTGGGGCTTTGTGGGTTTGAGGGTGGCTGGGGAGGGACGGATGGGTAACGTTGCCCAAAAGTGGGGGGAGGGAGGGGTAGCATACGAACCAGGAGAGGATCAGGTGTTGGTGGAGAGTAAAATGCCGAGAAAATCATATCAAAATATAATAAAGAGGGGTTACCTGTTTAGAATGCTCGGAGGGGAGGGTCTGATGCAGGACGGGCTCCTGGGGAATGTCTAAATGCTCATTCTGCCAGAGTGGGTGACACCATGGGGTAGAAACCCAAGTAGTGAGAGTGGGGGTGGACCCACATCCTGGGGAGGACTAATGCCATCCAATAGAGGGAACTGTATCCCTCGAGAGAAAGGGTGGCTCCCAGGGCATTGGGGCAGTTGAGCAAGTTAGGCCCTGAACACTATTCCATCTATCTCTGGAAGTGGCTCCTCAGGAAATGGAGGTTGGCTATCACTGAGGGCACCAAGGTGGAAGGGAAAATGGACGTTAAATGTGTGGAACCAAAGTAAATGGGGGGTAAGAGAGGAGTTTCTTGAGAGTACACAAAGATGGATATAAAACATGTAATATTACACCATAACATATAGGAGATGACAGACTGATAATGTAAACCATAATGTAAAACATAGGATAACTAAAAATGTAAAGAACTGTGTATCCTAAAGTATGCACCATAATGTAAGCACAGATGTCACCTTGTTAGAAAGCTAATGTCTCAGACTCTGTACATCACTTTAAGTAAATATGATATGAATAGGGCGTAAGAGTATCACTGTGGAAGGGAAAAGGTTTTCTGGTGGATGTGTGGGAGTGCTGTATATTATATATATACATTGCTGTGGTCTAGGACTCCTGTGAAGAAAAGCTGAATAATTAGGGGGGGGGGGGAAAGAAAAAAATAGGATGTGGAATTTTTTCAAGTCAACATTCTTTATCTAAGTTCTTTATCTAACTTTATCCAAGTTCTTTATCTATCCTTTAAACTCATCGCTATATGCCATTCCCTAGTAAGGGACCATGACATTATATTGGGCTTCAAATTTCTGGGAGTTCTGGATCACAGAGTGTTTCAACAATGGCAATGGAGGGATACTGGTATGGGATACCAATGACAGGTGATATATGACTGACAGGGAGCTGTACAGAACATATGTCCAGGGTGCATGGTAATGTTTGGATATACTCATAGTGGCAACAATTAAAAACCACAGTAGGGGGGGGTACTGGGTTCCTGGCCAGTGGTGCTCTGTCGTGGTCCCTAGGGGAGCAGCGACAGTCTCCCAGGTACAGTGGTGGGGACCGGGAGGGAGTGAGGGTTCAACAGTGAGCCCCTGATGCTAATGACTATGCTTGTGAGCTGATAAACCCAAAGTAAGAACAAGGCCTAGAGCAACATTGTGCCTGGGAATTTCCTTCTGTCAGCCTTCATGTTACTCAAATGTGGCCAGTCTCGAAGCCAAACTCAGCACGTAAATGCAATGCCTTCCCCCCAGCGCGGGACATGACACCCGGGGATGAGCCTCCCTGGCAACGAGGGACCACTATCAACTACCAACTGATGATGCAACTGGAGAATGACCTTATACGGAAGGTTCAATGCGGATCAGCAGAATATCCATGTCTACATAAAATACCATGACTTTAAAATGCTGTTTGACCTAAAGTAAGGGGGAAATGGAAAGGAGAAATGAGTTTATATGGCTACGAGTTTCTAAAAAAGAGTCTGGAGGCTGGCAGAAGGTTTGCCCTCATGCACAACTGAGCAGAGTCAGAGAGACAGATAAAGCAGATACAACCCCCAGATATTGGTTCCTTTGAGGGCTAAAGAGACCCATGGGAGTTATGGTCATGGCCGATGGGGTTAACTACCAGGGCAGATGGCCCCTCTTTGGAAATGGTGTTTATGTGTGATGAATCTGGACTCAGATGGGATCTCCCTTCATAAGACTTTCATGCCAATGTGCTGGAGGTGCAGTTAATGTTGGGGTTTAAGATATATTTAGGGAGATTTGAATCTCTGGACTGACAATGTGATAGCCAGATCCTGAGCCTCAACAGACTCCAGCACCTACAATCTGATTTATTGGACTTACCACACTCAGCTAAGATGGAGTTGAAGAAGGACAACCACCACACCATGGAGCCTAGAGTGATTACAACTGAAAATGGGAGGATTGCATCCAGCATCCAGGTGGAATCTGACCCTCCTCTTGACATAAAGGTGCATGGACACAACCAATCCAATGCCCACATAGAAGAGGTGGCATTGGATTGGGAAAAGTGGACATAATGGACAAAGGGTATGGGGAAAGGCAGGAAGAGATGAGAGGTGGAGGCGTCTTCGGGACATGGAGCTGCCCTGGATGGTGCTTCAGAGGTAATCACCGGACATTGTAAATCCTCACAGGGCCTACATGATGGAATAGAGGAGAGTATGGGCCATGATGTGAACCAATGTATATGAGGTGCAGAGGTGCCCAAAGATGTACTTACCAAATCCAATGGATGTGTCATGATGATGGGAACGAGTGTTGTTGGGGGGGCGGAGAGGGGGGGTGGGGGGGGGTGGGGTTGAATGGGACCTCACATATATATTTTTAATGTAATATTATTACAAAGTCAATAAAAAATAAAAAAATTAAAAAAAAAAAAAGAAAAGAAGTAAAACTTTTGTTATTTGCATATAATATGATCCTATACTTAGAAAGTCATGAAAACTCTACAACAAAGCTTCTAGAGCTAATAAATGATATCAGTAGAGTGTCAAGACACAAAATCAATATACAAAAATCAGTGTCATTTCTATACGCTAGTAAGGCACAATCTGAGGAAGAAGTCAGGAAAAATATTCCATTTACAGTAGCGACTAAAAGAATAAAATATTTAGGAATAAACTTAACCAAAGATGTAAAAACAATTCTATTCAGAAAACTACAATGGATTGCTAAAAGAAAGAAAAAAAACCTATATAATTGGAAGAACATTCCATGTTCATGGATTGGAAGACGAAATACCATTAAGATATCAATTCTTTTGACATACAGATTCAATGCAATCCCGATAAAATTTCCACCAGCATTTTGTAAACAAATGGAAAACACAATTCCTAAATTTATTTGAAAGGGTAAGGGGCCCCAAATAGCCAGAAACATCTTTAAAAGGAAAAGCAAAGTTAGAGAACTCTTACCTCTGGATTTTAAATCATATTATCTAGCTACAGTGGAAATAAACTGGCATGTTACTAGAATAAAGATAGACAAATAGACCAATGGAACAGAACTGATAGTTCAGAAACAGATCTTCACATCTATGATGTAGTGCTTTTCTACAAGCCTGTCAAACATACCTAGCTGGATAAGAACAGTCTATTCAAGAAATGGTGCTGGGAGAACTGGATGTCCATAGCCCAAAGAAAGAAAGAGGACCCCTATCTCACACCTCATACAAAAATTAACTCAAAATGGATCAAAGACCTAAATATAAAAGCCAGAACCATAAAATTCCTTGAAGAAAATGTAGGAAAACATCTTCAAGACTTGGTGGTAGGTGGTGGATTCTTAAATCTTACACTGAAAGCACAAGAAATGAAAGAAAACATGGATAAACGAGACCTCCTTAAACTTAAAAACTTTTGTGATTCAAAAGACTTTGTCACAAAGGTATAAAGGCAACCCACTCAATGGAAGAAAATATTTGGAAACCAAATAAGGGTTAGATTTCCATTCTATATAAAGAGATCATACAACTCAACAATAAAAGGCCAAGCAATCCAATTTAAAAATGGGCAAAAGACTTAAATAGACATATCTCCAAAGAGGAAATAAAAGTGGCAAAAAAACACATGAAAAAACATTCAATATCAGTAGTTATTAGGGAAATGAAAATCAAAACAACAAGATATCATCTCATACCACATAGACTGGCCATTATTTAAAAGAACGGAAGACAATAAGTGCTGGAGAGGATGTGGAGAATTAGGAACAGTCCTTCACTGTTGGTGAAACAGTAAAATGTTGCATCCTCTTTGGAAGACAGTTTGGCTTTTCCTCAGAAAGCTAATTATAGAACTGCCATAGGATCCAGCAATTCCTCTACTAGGAATATATCCAGAAGAACTGAAAACTGTGATGTGAACAGACATTTGCACACCAATGTTCATAGTGATGTTATTCACAATTGCCAAAAGATGGAAACAACCCAAGTGTCCATCAACCAATGAATGGATAAACAAAATGTGGTATGTACCTATGATGGAATACAATGCTGCAGTACAAAAAAAAATTAAATTGGGACACATATGATAACATGAATGAATTTTGAAGACATTATGCTAAGTTAAATAAGCCAGATATAAAAGGACAAGTATGGCATGGTCTCACTAATGTGAACTAAATATGAAGGATAAATGCATGGAATTAAAACCTAGAGTATAGGTTAGTAGGAGATAAGAGGAGAGCTCAGAAGGACTATTGATACTTAATGTATGCAGAAGTTTTAATAAACTTTACTGTATAAGTGTGGAAGTGGATAGAGTTGATAGTATCACGTTATAGTGGGTAGCAGCTGGTTTATAAATGGGATTGTCTCTGAAAAGGGTAGTCTAGGGATGTAAATGTCAACCGAAAGAAAGATAGAGAATAATCTAGGGACTGAATAATACAGGGAAACCAGAGTTGCATGAGAATTGTGGTTAATAGTACAAATGCAAAAACATCCTTCTGTGAACAAGAAGGGATATATGCTACTATTGCAAGGTGCTAAGCATATGGAGACACATAGGGAAAATACAATTAATGTAACCTATGGACTACATTTAACAGAAATACTGTAATGTTCTTGCATCAATGCCAAAGATGTACTGTGTTAATAATAGGAGGGTATGGAAAAAATTTGCCAAATGTATGCTATGGGCCATAGTTAATAGTAATAGTCTGATGATATTATCTCATAATCTGTAACAAATGTACCACAACAGTGTGGAGTGTTGGTGAAGTGTTGTTGAATGGAAATTCTACACACGTGCATGGTTGTTTTGGAAGTTCACATTTTCTGTAATAAAAATTTATTTTAAAAGTAATGATTTTTTGGACATAAAATTTGCAAAAATACAGGTGATAACATGTACAAAAAATTATGGGGGAACAGAGGGTTATAGGAAATGTATATGTATATTCTATTGAAGTTAATTCGGTATGACACCAGATATAACTGTTATATATTTAGATGTTAAATTTTAGCCCCTTGGTAACCACAAGGAAAACAGATGAAAAATAAATCTAGAGGGGGCAGATGTGGTTCAAGCAGTTGGCCACCCATTTACCACATGGGAGGCCCTAAGTTCAGGTCACAGTGCCGCCTAAAGAAGACAAACAGACACTGCACCAGCCGCAGAAAGTTAGACACTGCACCGGCCATGACAAGCCATGACAGGACAGACATTTAGAAAGTTTCTTTCCCTCTTTGACCAAGCATTGGTTGAAAAGAGTGCAGCCAAAACTGTAACCAAAGGAAATATTATGCTTCCAGAAAAATCTCAAAGAAAATCATTGCAGGCAACAGCAGGAGCTGTTGGGTCAGGATCTAAAGGATAGAATGGAGATAGTCAACCAGTTAGTGTGAAAGTTGGAGATGAATTTCTTCTTCCAGAATACGGAGGCACCAAAGTAGTTCTGCATGATAAAGATTATTTCTTAATTAGAAATGATGACATTCTTAGGACATTTGTAGACTGAAATAGATCACTAATGAATGGCGTCATGTGCAGCTGTCCATTCCACTGAAGTTCTGAAATCTTCCATCATATACATAATTTCTTTTATAATAAACTAATGACAATCCAGTGTCTCTAAAACTTAGATTCACTCAACTAATATAAACATTTTCAAATAAAAATATGTAAATGACAAAAAAAAAAGTCCATGGCCCAATGGCTCTTCAAGTGAATTTCACCAAACATTCCAAGAAGAATTAATGAATTAATAACAATCCTACTCAAACTCTTCCAAAAAATTAAGCAGGATGGAACACAACCTAACTCATTCTACCAGGCCAACATCACATTAATTAATGACAATGCTTGTGAGCCTGTGTGCCTGAAATAAGAACAAGGCCAAGAGTTGCAGGGTGCCTAAGAGTTACCTCCTGAGAGCCTCCAGTTGCTCAAATGTGGCCAGTCTTGAAGCCAAACTCAGCATGTAAATGCATTGTCTCCCCCCCAGCAAGGGACACGACTCCCAGGGATGAGCCTCCCTGGTGCTGAGGGATTACTACCAAGTACCAGCTGATGATGTAACTAGAAAATGACCTTGAATAAAAGGGTCAACTCAGACCAGCAGAATATCTCAGCCTACATATAATATCAGGATGTAAAAATGCTTTTTGACCTGAATAAAAGGGGAAAATGGAAAGGACAAATGTGTTTATATGACTATGAGTCTCCAAAAAGAGCCAGGAGGTTATCAGAGGGGTCACCCTTATGCACACCTGAGCAGAGTCCCAGAGACAGATAAAGTAGATACAACCTCAGGTATTGGTTCTTCTAAGGGCTACAGAGAGCCACAGGTTCTAGGGTCATGGCAGATGGAGTTCAGTGCCATGTCAGTTGGCCCTACTTTGGAGTTTGTGCTTCTGTGTGATGGAGCTGTCTGATGTTCACAAGCCTCTCCTGTTACTGTTACTGGACCTGTGGTTGGCACTGGGGTTTAGTGTATACCCAGGGGACCTGAATCTCTGGACTGTCTATGTGATATCCAAGTTCTGAGCCTCAACAGACTTGCAACTCCTACACTCTGGTTTATTGGACTTACCCCACTCAGCTAACATGGAAGTGAAGAAGGTCAACCACCACACCAGGAAGCCAAGAGTGCCTACAACTGCAAGCAGGAGAATTGCATCTATCATCCATGGGAATCTAAGCCCCCTCTTGATATAGATGTGGAGTGGACTCAACCATTCTAAGGTCCACAGGGTGGAGGAATAGAGTATGGATTAGAGTGGACTTACTGATATTCTTTCTTTTTTTTCAAATTCTACTCAATTTATTCATTTTTTTAAAAAGATATTACATTAAAAAAATATGAGGTCCCCATTCGCCCCCACCGCCCCCAAACCACCACTCCCCCCCCCCCAATAACACTCTCCCCCATCATCATGTCACATCCATTGCATCTGGTGAGTACATCTCTGGGCATCACTGCACCCCATGTCCCGTGTTCCACACCATAGCCCACACTTTCCCACGTTCCATGCAGTAGGCCATGGGAGGACATACAACATTCAGCAATTGTCCCTGGGGCACCACCCAGGACAACTCCAAGTCCCAAGAATGCCTCCACATCTCTTCTCTTCCTCCCCTTCCCCGCACCCAGCAGCCACCATGGCCACTTTTTCCACACCAATGCCACATTTTCTCGATTATTAACCACAATAGTTCATGAATAGAATATCATTAAGTCCACTCTGATCCTTACTGTATTCCTCCTTCCTGTGGACCTTGGCTTGGTTGTGTCTATTCCACATCTATGTCAAGAGGGGGTTTAGATTCCACATGGATATTGCATGCAATCCTCCTGCTTTCAGTTGTAGGTACTCTAGGCTCCATGGTGTGGTGGTTGACATTCTTCAACTCCATGTTAGCTGAGTGGAGTAAGTCCAATAAATCAGAGTGTAGGAGCTGATGTCTGTTGAGGTCAGGGCCTGGCTATCATATTGTCAGTCCAGAGATTCAAATCCCCTAGATATATCTTAAGCCCCAGCACCAACTACAATTCCAGTAAAGTAGCAGGAAAGGCTTGTGAAAAGAGATCCCATCTGAGTCCAGCTCCATCACGCAGAAACACCAGCTCCAAAGAAAGATCAACTGGCATGGCAGTGAACCCCATCTGTCATGACCATAGAACCTGTGGGCCTCTTTAGCCCTCAAAAGGACCAATACCTGGGGTTGTATCTACTTTATCTGTCTCTGAGACTCTGCTCTGGTGTGCATAAGGGTAATCCTTCTGACAACCTCCAGACTCTTTTTTAGAGACTCATATCCATATAAACTCATTTGTCCTTTCCATTTCCCCCTTAATTTAGGTGAAACAGCATTTTTAACTCCTGTTATTATATGTAGACAGGGATATTCTGCTGGTCAGCGTTGAACCTTTAATTCAAGGTCCTTTCCTAGTTGCATCATCAGCTGGTACTTTGTGACTTACTGATATTCTATTCATGAACTATTGTGATTAGTACTGGAAGAAAATGTAGCATTGATGTGGAGAAAGTGGCCATAGTAGCTGCTGAAGGTAGGGGGTGGGAAGAAGAGATGTGATGTGGGGACACTTTCAGGACTTGGAGTTGTCCTGGGTGGTACTGCAGGGACAGTTACCAGACATTGTATGTCCTCCCATGGCCCACTGGGTGGACTGGGGGAGAGTGTAAACTATAATGTGGACCATTGACCATGTGGTGTCACAGTGCTCAGAGATGTATTCACCAAGTGCAATGAATGTCCCATGATGATGGAGGAGGTTGTTGTTATGGGAGGAGTGGGGTGAGGGGGGTGGGAAGTATATGGGGCCCTCATATTTTTTGAACGTAACATTTAAAAAATAAATAAAGACCAAAATAGATACCACTAGAAAAGAAAGGTACAGATCAATATCTCTTGAATATAGATGCAAAAATCCTCAACAAAATACTAGTAAATTGAATCCAATAGCATATTAGAAGTATTCTACTCCATGATCAAGAGGAACTTATCCCTGGTGTGCAAGGTTGATTTAACATAAGAAAATCAGTTGATGTAACACACCACATTAACAGAAAGAAGGAAAAAACACAAGATCATTTCAATCGATGCAGAAAAGGCATTTGATGAAACACAGCAACTTCTCTTGATAAAAACTCTTAGAACACTAGAAATAGAAGGAAATTTCATCAACATGATAAAGGGCATACATGAAAAGCCCACAGCTGACATCTTACTCAATGGTGAGAGACTGAAAGCTATTCCTCTCAGATCAGGAACCAGACAAGGAGGCCTACAGTCACTACTGTTATCCAATCAACCTTGTACTGAAAGTTCTTGTCAAACAATTGGAGGAGAAAGAAATAAAAGGCATCCAGATTGGAAAGGAAGAAGTAAAACTTTCCCTATTTCCAGATGATGTGATCTTATATACAGAAAATCCTGAAAAATCCACAAGTAAGCTCCTAGAGCTAGTAAATAAATTCAGCAAAGTGGCAAGGTACAAGATCAAGACCCCAAAATCAGTAGTGTTTCTATACACAAGCAATGAACAATTGGAAGGAGAACTCAAGGAAAAATTCCATTCACAATAGCAACTAACAATCGAATATCTAGGAATAAAACTAACTAAGGATGTAAAGGACTTGTATATGGAAAACTACAGAACATTACTGAAAGAAATTAAAGGAGAACTAAATAAATGGAAGGACATTCCATGTTCAAGGATTGGAAAACTAAATATCATTAAAATATCAATACTACCCAAAGCAATTTATAGATTCAATGCAATCCAAATCAAAATTCCAAAAGACATCTTTCCAGAAATGGGAAAGCTTGTTATCAGTTACATGGAAGTGTAAGGGTCCCCAATAGCTAAAGCCATCTTGAAAAAGAAGAATGGAGTTGGAGGACTCATACTTTCCAATCTTAAAACTTATTACAGGGAAGTGAATGTGGCTCAAGCAATTGAGCTCCCATCTACCATATGGTAGGTCCAGGGTTCGATTCCTGGGGCTTCCTGGTAAAGGTGAGCTGGCCCATGTGGCGAGCTGGTCCATGCCGTGAGCTGGCTTAGGCAGAGAGCTGGCCCACATGGAGTGCTGGCCCATGCAAGAGTGCTGGCCCATGCAGCAAGCTGGCCTGAGTGGAAAGCTGGTGCAGCAAGATGATGCAACAAAAAGAGACACAGAGGAGAGGCAATAAGAGGCACAGCAGACCAGAGAGCTGAGGTGGTACAAGAGATTAAATACCTTTCTCTCACTCCCCAAGGTCCCAGGATCAGTTCCTGGTGCTGCCTAAGGAAAAGACAAGCAGACACAGAAGAACGCACAGTGAATAGACACAAAGAGCAGACAATGGGGGGGGGGGGGATAAATAAATAAATAAAAGTCTTTTTTTTTAAATTACAAAAGTGCGGTAATCAAAACGGCATAGGGAAGCGGACTTGGCCCAGTGGTTAGGGTGGCCGTCTACCACATGGGAGGTCTGCAGTTCAAACCCCGGGCCTCCTTGACCCATATGGAGCTGGCCCGTGAGCAGTGCTGATGCGCGCAAGGAGTGCCATGCCATGCAGGGGTGTCCCCCGCATACGGGAGCCCCAAGCGCAAGGAGTGCACTCTGTAAGGAGAGCCGTGCAGCGTGAAAATGCAGCCTGTCCAGGAACAGCACCACACACACGGAGAGCTGATGCAGCAAGATGATGCAACAAAGAGAAACACAGATTCCAGTGCCACTGACAATAACAGAAGCGGACAAAGAAGAACATGCAGCAGATAGACACAGAGAACAGACAACTGGGGGGGGGGGGAGGGGGAGAGAAATAAAATAAATAAATAAATCTTTTTAGAAAAACAGCATGGTACTGGTACAAGGACAGACATATAGACCAATGGAGTAGATTTGAGGGCTTAGAAATCAACCCTCACATTTATGGGCAACTGACTTTATGGAAAAGACCACCTGATTGAGAAAGAATAGTCTCTTCAACAAACGGTGCTGGGAAAATTGGATTTCCATATGCCAGAAAAAAAGGATAACCCTACCTCATACCATATAAAAATCAACTCAAAATGTTTCAAAGGAGCCCCAACAGACTTCAGCTCTGGTTTATTGGACTTACCCCACTCAGCTAACATGGAGTTGAAGAAGGTCAACCACCACACCAGGGAGCCAAGAGTGCCTACAACTGAAAGCAGGAGGATTGCATCCAGCGTCCATCTGGAATCTAAGCCCCCTCTTGATATAGATGTGGAGTGGATCCAACCATTCCAAGGTCCACAGGATGGAGGAATAGAGTATGGATTAGAGTGGACTTACTGATATTCTATTCATGAACTACTGTGATTAGTAATAGAAGAAAATGTGGTATTGGTGTGGAGAAAGTGACCATGGTGGCTGCTGGGGGTAGGGAATGGGAGGAAGAGATGAGATGTGGGGGCGTTTTCGGGACTTGGAGTTGTCCTGGGTGGTGCTGCACAGACAGTTTCCGGACATTGTATGTCCTCCCACCTGAATTATTGCAATAGTCTCCTGGCTGGTTTCCCAGCTTCCACCCTTGCCAGTGACAAACTATCCTCAACAGAGTATCCAGAGTGATAGTCTTAAGATATATGCAAATTATGTCACTCCTCTTTACAAAAACTTTCAGTGATTTCTTACATTGAAGAAATAGGAAGACAATGTCCATTCCCAGTCCCAGAAATGCCCTTCCTTTCCAAACACATTGTCTACTGTTTTTGCCCTTGCTCACTACACCTCAACCACACAGGTCTTCTGGGTATACATTTATAACAAATAATCTGCCTATATCAGTGCCTTTGCAATTATACTCCATCAAAAAATAGCATCTGATTATTTTTTTGACCATGTTCATGAATTATAAATGCAACGAGCATTGGTAAAATCATGTGATGGTCTTTTGTGGTACTTAATTTTTATATACTCCAATCTCTGTATGTATCTCGACAGACAAAAGTAAAAACCAACTCCTGCTTTGCTTTTATTGAAGGGTTTTCAAGACTGTGTGTCTGTTCCTGAGCTCTGTTTTAAGTATGTGTTTCCTTTATTTATATTCTGCATTAAAAATAAGAACAGGAACCCTTTATTGTTGAGCAAATTGGCATTGTTCCCTTAATTTTCATCTTTTTGAGGCATATGAAGCAAGTCATTGTTTTTCTGTATCTTTTCTTTTATAAACTTTTTGTTTTGCTTTATTTTAAAATGACTTTATAAAAGGGCATTTATAACAAAAAGAATAGTATCTGCATCCTTCTTTTGCTCTGTATAACTTGACTTATCTTTCTTTAAGCACTCATCAATAATCATCTGACATTATATTATCATCATTCCATAAGAACATAAACTCCATGAGAACAGGGTCTTTTGTTTTTGTTCTGTTCACTTAGAGCAGTGTCTGGTACTTTTTAGGCAGTCAACATTTGTTGCATAAATGAATAAATTTGAAGGAACTCTCCAACATTAAACAAACATAAAGCACATAAATAAAGGAACCCAGAATTATAACAGAAAATGAAAGAAGCAGAAAACATATCTTTGTTAAAAAGTCTTCAGAATGGTATCAGTAAGAAAGGCGGAGTAAGAAACCCCAAAATTCCTCTAATCCATGAAAGTATGGAGTAAAATGGCATAAAATTATCAAAATAACAGTTTAAGAGCTCTGGAAATAAGCCAAAGCCTTGCAACAATCCAGGGAGCATTTATTAAGGAAAATGACTGATTTTCGGCGAAAACAGTGAGCTATGTGGCAATTTTAACTCACCCTATTCCCAACTTGATTTCCCCAGTTCAACATTAGCCTTGAAAACCAGTGAACCTACAATTATAATGAAAACCAGTAGCCTGACGGCCACCAGAGTGGGCAGAATGGGGTTGGAAATCCTTCAAAGCCTCATTCCCAAAGAATTGTCATTATTTAACCTCCTGGTTGGTTTCTTGGAAAACCCCAGTAACAAGACCTGTCTTTATTTTACATGACCAGAAGCCTTCAAAATGTCTAAAGTATTTCCCCAGGGTTGTTTATTGAAAAAAAAAAATTGGCTGCCTATGGCAGTGGATAATATATGAGGCAAACAATAGGATAACCAAAGAGGTTAAAAGGAAAAGTTGGAGATTGTCCCTCTCTCCTCTCCTCCTTTCCTCCCTTTTCCTCACTTGGCCTGTCCACCGCGGACTCCCTGATCCTTCCCTAACTCCCTCTTGACTTCAGTGCCACAAAATTGGTCCCCCTTTTCCTGTTTTCTGGCCCAGTCCCAGGGAAAGGGCGCCACAGTTGAGGAGAAAAAAGAAGACAATGACTCTCAGTTTACCAGCTGTTAAGAGATTGCTGCTTTGCCGCCGCCATGGCAATGAGACAGAAACCACTCACCTGCTTGGGTCACAGAAGGCCCGTGGTTGACTTGGCCTTCAATGGCCTCATGCCTTATGGCTATTTCTTTTTTTTCTCTTTATTTATTTTTTTAATGTTACATTAAAAAATATGAGGTCCCCATATACCCCCCACCCCCCTCACCCTACTCCTCCCTTATGGCTATTTCTTAATCAGCGCTTGCAAAGAAAATTGTGGGATGCTGTCTCAGGAGATTAATTGATGACCCTGGCTCATAAACACATTATCATGTCTGTGGCTTTCACTCAAGATAGTAATTATTTGTTAACCAAGGGACAGAATATACTGTTATGCATGTGTGACTTAAAAAAGACCTGAAGCAGACCCTAAGGAAATCAGTGGTCACGCCTCTGCTATTAAAAAAGACTCTGTGGAACACAAATTCCAAAGTTGGGCCAACTGACGTGGCACTGAACTCCAGAGCCATCTGCCATGACCATAGAACCTGTGGGTCTCTCTAGCCCTCAGGAGAACCAGTACCTGGGTTTCTATCTACTTTGGCTGTCTCTGAGACCCTGCTGAGACATGTGTAAGCATTACCCCTCTGATGACCTCGCAACTCTTTTTTGGAGACTCAGCCATATCAACTCATTTGTCCTTTCCATTTCCCCCTTTTATCCAAAGTCAAAAAGCAGTTTTTAACACCTGATATTACATGTAGGCTGAGCTATTCTGCTGATCTGAGTTGACCCTTTTATGTGATGGAATTGGACTCAGATGTGACCTTTCCACATATGTCTCCTGTGTTACTTTTACTGGACCTGTGGTTGGCACTGGGGTTGGTGTATACTCAGGAGACTTGAATCTCTGGACTGTCCATGTGATGGCCAGGTCATGAGCCTCAGCAGACTTGCAACTCCTACATTCTGGTTTATTGGACTTACCCTGGCCAGCTAACAGGGAGGTGAAGAAGGTCAACCACCACACCAGGGAGCCAAGAGTCCCTACAACTGCAAGCAGAATTGCATCCATCATCCATATGGAATCTAAGCCCCTTCTTGATATAGAGGGGGAGTGGACATAATCATCCCAGGGTCCACAGGATGGAGAAATGGAGTATGGATTAGAGTGGACTTACTGGTGTTCTACTATTGAACTGTTGTGATTAGTACTGGAAGAAAATGTAGCATTGATGTGGAGAAAGTGGCCTCGGTACCTGGCAGATGGGTGGTACTGCAGGGACAGATGCTGGACATTGTATGTCCTGCCATGGCCCACTGGGTGGACTGGGGGAGAGTGTAAACTACAATGTAAATCACTGTCCATGTGGTGCAGCAGTGCTCCAAAATGTATTCACCAAATGCAATGAGTGTGCCACTATGATGAAAGAGGTTGTTGATGTGGGAGGAGTGGGACAAGGGGGTGGGGTGTATATGGGGACCTCATATTTTTTTAATGTAACATTTTTCTAAATGGAGAAGGAAAAAAATAAAATAAAAAGTCTCTGTGGGCGGCGGACTTGGCCCAGTGGTTAGGGCATCCGTCTACCACATGGGAGGTCTGCGGTTCAAACCCCGGGCCTCCTTGACCCGTGTGCAGCTGGCCCATGTGCAGTACTGATGCGCGCAAGGAGTGCCATGCCATGCAGGGGTGTCCCCGCGTGGGGGAGCCCCACACACAAGGAGTGCACCCATAAGGAGAGCCGCCCAGCATGAAAGAAAGTGCAGCCTGCCCAGGAATGGCACCACCCACACGGAGAGCTGACACAACAAGATGATGCAACAAAAAGAAACACAGATTCCCCTGCCGCTGACAATAACAGAAGCAGACAAAGAAGACGCAGCAAATAGACACAGAGAACAGACAACCGGAGTTGGGGGGGGGGGGGGGCGGGAGAGAAATAAATTAATAAATAAATCTTTTTTTAAAAGCCTCTGTGGTGTAGTGATGACAAACAAATTCTATCAGGTGATGATAAATCTATTTGTCTTTGTGATCAGGCTACAATGACTACTATGACAGAAGTGAAATCTCTAAATTTTAATATGTCAGTTAGTAGTATGGAATATATTCCTGAGGGAGAGATTTTGGTAATAACTTTTGGAAGATTTATTGCTTCTCATAGTGCAGTAAGATTGGAGCCAGTTCAGGAAGAGATGAGAGGTGGAGGCGTCTTTGGGACATGGAGCTGCCCTGGATGGTGCTTCAGAGGTAATCACCGGACATTGTAAATCCTCACAGGGCCTACATGATGGAATAGAGGAGAGTATGGGCCATGATGTGAACCAATGTATATGAGGTGCAGAGGTGCCCAAAGATGTACTTACCAAATCCAATGGATGTGTCATGATGATGGGAACGAGTGTTGTTGGGGGGGGGGGGGAGAGGGGGGGTGGGGGGGTGGGGTTGAATGGGACCTCACATATATATTTTTAATGTAATATTATTACAAAGTCAATAAAAAATAAAAAAATTAAAAAAAAAAAAAGATTGGAGCCAGTTAAATCCTTTGAAGCTCTTGCATCTCTTTGTCCTGAGAAAGAATTTCTTATTGCAGGTGATGAAGATTTTAAACTTTTTAAGTATGATTATAATAGTGGAGAAGAATTAGAATCTTACAAAGGACACTTTGGTCCTATTCACTGTGTGAGATTTCTTTTTTTTTCACATGATTTTTTTTAATTGTCTTTTTTTTAAAAAGATACATAGATCACAAAAAGTGTTACATTAAAAAATATCAGAGGTTCCCATATACCCCACACCTCACCCCCACTCCTCCCACATCAACAACCTCTTTCATCATTGTGGCACATTCATTGTATTTGGTGAGTACATTTTGGATCACTGCTGTACCACATGGATTTTAGTTTACATTGTATTTTACACTCTCCCCCAGTCCATTCAGTGGGTTATGACAGGACGTATAATGTCCAGCATCTGTCCCTGCAATATTATTTAGGATAACTCCAAGTCCCAAAATGCCCTCCCCCACATCACATCACTTCTTCCCTCTCCCTGCACTCAGCAACTACAGTGGCCACTGCCTCCACATCAATGATACAATTTCTTCCATTGCTAGAGTCACAATAGTGCTATAGCAGAATACCAGTATGTCCACCCTTAGCCATCATCACAACATATTAAAACAATTTCTATTCCCACCAGCCATACTGCCATTGCCACTGAAATATTCTTTTCTTTTCTTTTTCCTTTGTCTTTTTTTTTAATGTTACATTCAAAAAATATGAGCTCCCCATATAGCCCCCATCCCCCTCACCCCACTCCTTCCCCCATAACAACAACCTCCTCCATCATCAGGAGACATTCATTACATTTGGTGAATACATCTCTGAGCACCGCTGCACCTCATGGTCAATGGTCCATACCATAGCACACACTCTCCCACAGTTCACCCAGTGGGCCATGGGAAGACATACAATGTCTGGAGAACTCTATGACAGTGGTTCTGAAGATGGAACATTGAAAGTAGGCAAACTGTGATAGGAAAAACATAAGGGCTTTGGAAATGTGTGCTTCCTGAAGAAGGTAGTGGTGAACTGGCAAAGTGAACATCAGTTTTCCAGAGACAACAGAAGAGGAGCTAGGAGAAATTGCTTCAGAGAATTCAGATTTCATCTGTTTTAGTTTGCCAATAAGGTACCAACGCAAAGTACAAGAAATGTGTTTGCTTTTATAAAGGGAATCCATTTGGGATAAAAGCTTATAGTTCCAAGGCTGTGAAAAGTCCAAACCAAGGCACCTTCAGAGATGCTTTCTCACCAAAGTCAGCTATTGTAGATCCCAGTGTGTTGCCATGTGGGGAAGCAAGATGGTCACCATTCTCTGTGGAAGTCTCTGCCTTCTCCTCCAGAATCTACCACCTCTTGGAGCTCAGCTGTGAGCAATCAGGCATAAGGCTTGTCTCTTATTAGGCCTCCTCTCTTTCTTTCTCTGGGCCTCAGCTCCTTGAGCCTCTTAATGGCTTCCCTCTTCAAAGCTCAGCTGTGGGTGAAAACTTTCTCACACAGCAACATCAAACATAGCAGCTCCATTTTCCTGTGTCTGTCTGAGTGAGTGTCTCTCTGTATTTCCATTTATATCTGACCCAGCAAGGGGGCAGAGACTCAACCTAAGTCACACCTCACTAATATAGTCCAATATAAAGCCCTAAATTGATCTTAGGTAATCTAATCAAAAGGCCCTCAACTGAATTCAATGCAATCAAAGGGAATCATATCCAGAGGAATAGATTAGTTTACAAGCATAATATTTCCCTTTTGGGGATTCATAAAAATAATCTCAAACTACCACACCATCTATAGAGCAACTCCTTAAGTTAAGGCCTGAACATCAGGCATATGCCACAGATAATATAAATGTATGGACTAAAACAAAGAAGCAGTAGTGGTTAGGGCGTCCGTCTACCACATGGGAGGTCCGTGGTTCAAGCCCCGGGCCTCCTTGACCCGTGTGGAACTGGCCCATGCGCAGTGCTGATGCGCGCAAGGAGTGCCGTGTCACACAGGGGTGTCCCCCGCGTAGGGGAGCCCCACGCGCAAGGAGTGCACCCACAAGGAGAGTCACCCAGCGCGAAGGAGGGAGCAGCCTGCGGAGGAATGGCGCCGCCCACACTTCCCGAGCCGCTGACGACAACAGAAGCGGACAAAGAAACAAGACGCAGCAAAAAGACACAGAAAACAGACAACCGGGGGAGGGGAGGGGAGGGGGGGGAATTAAATAAATAAAAAATAAATCTTAAAAAATAAAGAAAAATAAATAAAAAATAAAACAAGGAAGCAGAGAAAAGCATCAGTCTTCCAGAGTTCTCTCTGTTTAAGGCAAAAATGGGCAGAAAATATTGGGAAATATGAATTTGTTCCAGTGGTGAAACTAACTAACTTGAGATTACCTATAATGAAAACTCAGGTATATCATAAGAAGGAATGTGGAACAATGCTCTTGTAGTAACAACAAGATTATTGTCTTTTTGAATGAATATGTGCAAGGCAACATCCAATTTCTCTCATTACAGTTAGATATCTTGAACCTGTTTATATCATTATGAAGAAAATAATATAATGGCTTGTTTTTTATATAATTGTTTATAGTTAGCTAAGCACATTGCCTCTAAGACAAAAAAGAAAAGCTCGGTCATGAATAAGATGACCAAAGGGGCTATGAAAAATTATGATATTTATATTCAAGGTATTCTAGAAGACCGCATACATGTATAGAACTGTATGCGTGCCCAGGGCTGTGAGAATGGTCTGGAAAGGCATGGGAAGACCTTAAGTCTTCACCTCTGGAGGACCTTTAGACTCTGCACAAGCTAAAATTGGAGAAAGGCAGAATCGTCAACAACCTGGCTGAGGGTTGAAGGTGTGCCCCAACATGCACATAGAGCCCCTCATCGTTTCCATGAATTTAAGCAAATCTCTATTTAATCACTAGTTGAACACTAAGATAACCAAACAGACACTTCAGTGGACACATATGACAAAGAACATAGACTTTCCAGAATTAGTTGAGAAAAGGCATTAAACAGCCATACAACATAAACTACAACAAGCAGCAACAACAGCAAACTCTGGAGAGGGAGGAGAATAAGATTCCCAGAGTTATCACATTATATTACATGAAATATCAGTTTTCAACAAAATATTATGAAACATGCAAAGAAACAAGAAAGTGTGAAACATGCACAGAAATAAAAGCAATAATAGAAACCATCCCTGAGGAAGACCAGACATTGGATATAGAAGATAAATACTTTCAATCAGTTATTTTAAATATGTTGAGAGAGCTAAGGGAAACCATGTCTGAAGGACTAATGAGGAAAGCAGACTTGACCCAATGGATAGGGTGTCCACCTACCACATGGGAGGTGCACGGTTCAAACCCCAGGTCTCCTTGACCCATGTAGAGCTGGCCCATACTGATGCACACAAGGAGTGCCATGCCACGCAAGGGTGTTTCCCATGTAGGAGAACCCCACACGCAAGGAGTGTGCCCCATAAGGAGAGCCACCCAGCGTGAAAGAAAGTGCAGCCTGCCCAAGAATGGCGCCACA
The DNA here is from genome assembly GCF_030445035.2 of Dasypus novemcinctus. NCBI lineage: Eukaryota > Metazoa > Chordata > Mammalia > Cingulata > Dasypodidae > Dasypus > Dasypus novemcinctus. The sequence continues at coordinate 157,975,889 of NC_080704.1, read as the reverse complement.
CACACACAGAGCTGACACAAGGTGACACAACAAAAAGAAATACAGATTCCTGGTGCTGCTGATAAGGATAGAAGCAGTCACAGAAGAGCACACAGCAAATGGACACATAGAGCAGAAAACTGGGGGGAGGGGGGAAGGGGAGAGAAATAAATAAATAAATATTTTAAAAAAAAGAACTAATGAATGTAATACAACAATGTCTCATGGAGTTGTCCTGGGTGATGTTGCAGGGACAGTTACCGGACATTTTATGTCCTCCCATGGCCCACTGGGTGGAATGTGGGAGAGTGTGGGCTATGGTGTGGACCATTCCCCATGAGGTGCAGCAGTGCTCAGAGATGTATTCACCAAATGCAATGAATGTCTCATGATGATGGAGGAGATTGTTGCTATGGGGGGAGGAGTGGGATGAGGGGTGTGGGGGGTATATGGGGACTTCATATTTTTTTAATGTAATGTTAAAAAATAAAGACAAAAAAAGAAATAGAGAATATCAATAAATATACGGAAATGATACAAAAGCACCAAATGGAAATTGTAGCATGAAAAAATACAATAACTGAAATGAAAAATTCACTAGAGGGGCTTATTTTAGTTTGTTAAATGCTACCAAAGCAATATATCAGAAATGAGTTGGCTTTTGCAATGGGATTTATTAGGTTAAAAAGGTTACAGTTCTGAAGCCATGAATGTGTCTAAATCAAGAGATCATAGATGAATATGGGCAGCACCCATCCCAAAAAACAGAATATCTACAACTGCAAACAAGACAGCTCCATCCATCTGCCCTGTGGAATCTAAGACTCTCTCAATCAGAAGCAGAGTGGGCATCACCATCTTAAAATCCTCAAGATTGTAGAATGTAAGAACATAAGGGAGAATGCAACTATGGATCAAAGTAGACTTGTTATTATTCTAATAATGCAAGAACTTGTAACATAGATATAAAGACAGTGGTCACCAGATGTTCTGAGGGGAGGAAGAGGGAAGAATAGGAGTAAGTGGGGCATTTTGGGGACATTGGAATTTTTCTATTTTATATTGCAATGACAGATACAAGTCATTATAATTTTTTTCAAAACATATAAAATTGTGTGGTGCAAAGTGTAAACCATAATGTAAACTACAGACCATCATTTATAACAATGCTTCAAAATATATTCATTAACTGTAGCAAATGTACCACACTAATGAAAGATGTTGTTAATAGGGGAAAGTGTGGGAGAGGGAGATGGTGGGTTATATAGGAATCCCCTATATATTAAATGCAGTATTTATGTAATCCAAATCTTCTTTAAACATAAAGGGAAAAAAAAAACAAGACATCATCAGAAATGCTTTCTCACAGAACTGTAGATGTGGGCAAGCAGGGACATGGGCATCTTCTTGTTTCTCCCCTCTACTAATTATTTTCAGCTTAGGAGTTTGTGTGTCTGTGGCTTTTCTCTCTCCTGGGCTCATTGAATTCAGCATCTGGACACTTCTTTCTGTCTCTGCAGGTTTTTCCTGTGTCTGTGGATTTTATTCCAATGTTCATAATGGACTCCAGTAAGAGAACTAAGATCCGACTGGGCCATGTTCTACTGAAGTGATCTAGTCAAAAGGAAGACCTCTTAGCTAAATCTAATCAAAAGTTCCCATCTACAATAGGTTTACACACAGAGAAATTGATTGGCTTTAGAGAACCTAATTATCTGGGGTCCACAAAAGATACAAACTGCCACAGGACTCATCAGAAGATTTGAGAAGGCAGAAGAAAGAATCAGTGAACTTGAAAACAGGTCATTTGATATAACCCATTTTGAGGAACAGAAAGAAAAAAGAATAAGGAAAAATGAATAGAGATTCTGAGAAGTGCCCTGTGGCACTTTGAAGCACACCAAAATATGCACAATGGGAGTCACAGAAGGAGAGAGAAAGGAGTAGAAAGAATATTTGGAGAAACAATGTCTGAAAACTACCCAAATCTGATGAAAAAACATTAATCTACACATCCAAGAAGCTCAACAAATTCCAAAGTAGAATAAGCTCAAAGAGATGCACACCTAGACACATCTCATAATCAAATTGAAAGACAAAGAAAGAATATTGAAAAGAGCAGAAGAAAATTTACTCATCATGTGTGTGATACATATTGTATTTCCTATCTGGATGAGGATTAACCTCACCCTAACCCTCCTACTCAGAATGCCATCCCATAATATCCTGGAAGCATGCCAAGTTTTGGCTGCTATAATTTTGAGTACAGCCCACCCTGAGTTTATCTTGTTTTGAGAAAAGAGTACATACTAAGTTGTTTTCCCAATGCTTGCATGCAAGCCTCTGGCACCTAGCCACTTTTGTTCCTCAACCATATATAATCTGTAGAGCAGTTGCCACACGTGCTGATATACTCAAGTGAACTTCTTGCCATTTAGCCATCCATTTTGTTGTAGCTACAGCTCTCTGTATTTAAGTTCCCTAATAAATGCTTTTGGATTAAACACTCTGATGTTTAGTGTCTCTGTCTTTGGAATCTAAACCAGTCCCATTGTAGGGTGGTTTGGGGCAATCCTGCCTGGGTCTTCCCTATGTTTTTCTTTCTGGAAGAGTCCTGCTGCTGGTTCAGTGAGATACAACCTCCTCACAAAGGATCCTTGGTAAGATTAACAACTTATTTCTCATCAGAAATGATGGAGAATGAAAGGCACTGGGATAACATACTCAAAATGCTGAGGGCAGGAAGGGTGACTGACAACAAGAATTCTATATATGGCAAAACTATTCTCTAAAAATCAAGGAGATTGACAACCAAGAAGATAGTGATAGAGTACGGAGCTCCAAGAGTCAGCTCATCCAACAAGACAGTATTCTACCAGAGTTAACTAAATCACCTATTTGGGGACTCCAGAAGACCAGTAGAGCATCCCACAACATCCTTCAAAGAATGGGAGGAGGAGACTACCCATCTGCAAAGAGGATTCATAAATAGAACACTCCACATCATGGAGGATGACGCCCATACTCCACTGGCAACACAAGCTGCCTTAGGAGATATTCCGTGGCTGGAATTGGAAGTTCCATTTCCCAAAAACAGGGGAAGAAGAGAAGATTAGGCACCACTGCAGCTACTGATTAATAAATTCAGCTGGCTATAGTACAATCCAAAGAACAGCTAAGTTTGAAATTGACCAAGTCAGGAAGAGGCTGGTAGCCACCATTTTTATTCTGTCCCTGGCATGAGGGAAGGCAGGACAGATTGAAAATCATAATGCTGGTAGGGACCCGCATCTTTTCACCCAGATCAGATTGCAGCCCTAACCTAGGCAGCCCCACCTCTGGAAGGAAGAAAGCTGGTGGGACCTGCACCAGCCTCTCCACATAACTGCAAGTGCATACAGCTGGCACAGATAAAGCAAAAATACACCTGGGACTTCATCCCCGCACCCCAATAGGATAGGAGAGGAGCTGTGTTTCCTCAGCCTCTCTGGGAAACTGCAAGTGCTTTAAGCCCACAAAAACTGGTTTGTTGAGCACCTTCAATTCCACCTCCATGCTTCCATCCCCATAGGATAGGAATGGGCTGGGGTTTCATCAACCTCTCTGGGAAACTACAGGCACTTTCAGCCCACACAGACTGGATACTCAGGCACCTTTAGCTCCATCCCCATGCCCCAATAGGATAAGAGGGAGCTGTGTTTCCTCAGCCTCCCTGGGCAACTGCAGAGGATTTTGGCCCACAGAGACTGAATAGTTGGGCACCTATATCTCCATCCCTGCCTCCAAGTAAAGTAGAAGGGGAGCTGTGTTTCCTCTGCCTTTCAAGGCAACAGCAGGCACATTTGACCTGTATGGCCCAGACTGGTGAGTACCTATGGATCCACTCCCACCCCCCAATAAGATAGGAGGGTGCTGGTGTTTCCTTAATCTTCCCATGAAATGGGAGGAACTTTCAACCTGCACGGACTGGACTTTTGGGCTCCTGTGGATCCACCCCATCCCCTAACAGGATGAGAGTGGGCTGGTGTTTCCTCAGGCTCTCTGGGCAACAGCAGACACTTTCAAATTGCATGGACTGAATTCTTGGGCATTGGTGTTTCTGCTTCTACCCCATAAAGGGCAGAAGGAATAGTTCTCCCTCAGCCTCTCAGGGAAACTGCAGTTGTACTTGGCCCACATGGATTAGACTGTTGAGTAGTCCAGAGGGTCCATCACCAAGCCCATTAGCGAGGGGAGGGGTGGTGCTACCTCAGTCTACCTGGCCAACCACAGTCATTTTGGACCCACACAGCTTATATTGCTGCCCACAGCTGCAGCTCCATTCACACCCAGGCAGGGGAGGAAGGGGAGTGAAGATTCATCAGACTCTCTGGGCAACTTCAAATGGTCTTGGCCTGCTTGACTTGGATTATTACACATGGCTTTGGCTTTCTTCCTAAACCTGGCAAAGGAGAAAGGTGGGAGAATCCCAGCTGCTTCAGGGAGATGGGGAACATGATAATACCGGTGAATTCCATGACCATGTGCCCATTGCTGCACATCATTTGCAGTGAAGTGGGCTCATTAATCAGAAGCAATGCTGTTTGGAATACCATAGAATTTGGATAAGGCATTTGGTAAGTCCATATATGGTAGTTTTGGAAGAAGATTTGCATTCAGGAAATGAAACCCCATACCTGGAGTATGTGTCTATTCCAGTTAAAACAAGTTGCTGTCCCTTCCATTGTGGTAGTGGTCCAATGTAAGTCAACCTGTCACCAGGTAGCAGGCTGATCATTTCAAGAAATGGTGCCAATGGATGTGTCATGATGATTGGAGTGAGTGTTACTGGGAGGGGGAGGGGTGCGGTGAGGGTGGTGGGGTCGAATGGGACCTCATATTTTTTTAATGTAATATTTTTACAAAATCAATTAAAAAAAGAAAAGAAAAGAAAAGAAATGGTGCCATATTGGGAGCTGAATGTGGGTCTCTGCTGCTGGCATATTAGACATTCAGCAGTGGCTGTAGCCAAGTTAGCCTTAGTGAGGGGAAGTCCATATTGCTGAGCCCATATGTAACCCCCATCCCTACCTCCATAGCCACTTTGTTCATGAGCCCATTGGGCAAGGACAAGAGTGACTGGGGAAAGATGCTGAGTGCTACCTCAGAGCAGGTCATCTTATCCACTTGATTATTAAAGTCTTCTTTTGTTGAATTCACCATCTGGTAAGCATTCATGTGGTATACAAATATTTTCATGTTTTTTGCCTGCTCAGAAACATCTATCCACATACCTCCTCTTCAGACCTCTTTGTCACCAGTTTTCCAATCATATCCTTTCCAGGTCCCTGACCATCCAGCCAAACCATTGGCAACACAGAGGTGTACAAATGCACCTCTGGTCACTTCTTCAAGAACAATGAGCAACCAGGTGCATTGTTCGAAGTTCTGCTCATGGTGAGGATTTCCTCTCACCACTGTCCTTCAGGGAGGTCCACAAAAGGGGCTGCAGTTTTGCAGCTGTCCAGTTGCCAGGGGCCTGCCAAAGGTTTCAGATAATATCTCCATTTGCCACTGGCACTTTCAGCACCATTGGATCTGCTGGACCATATTTCTCAAGCAGCAATGCAGCTTGCACAGCAGCCTGGACCTGTCACAGAGCTGCCTCTTGTTCTGTTCCCCACTCAAAACTAGCAGTTTTTCTAGGCACTGGGTAAATGGGTCTGAGTAACACACCCAAAAGAGGAGTAAGTTGTCTTCAAAATCTGAAGAAGCCAACTAAGCACTCTGGCTCTTTTCTGGTTGTTGGAAGGGCCAAATGAAACAGCATATCCTTCTCTTTAAATGGGATGTCTTTTGCCCCGCACCACTGGACACCTAGAAATTTCACTGGGGTGGAAGATCCCTGTATTTTTGTTGGATTTCTCTCCCATCTTCTCTCACACAAATGCCTTACCAAAAAGTCTAAAGGTTGGGTGGTACCCTCCTCAGGAAAGAGAGGAGGTTGGGACTCCTTGAGAGTAGGATGGAGGTTGGGTGATGCAGGCTTGACATTGGGTAGTTTTCTCAGGGCAGCATCATTACAGTTTTATCTGGCAAAGTCTTAGCAGAATTTAAGGTTTCAATGATTCCACTGTCATCATCATCAGCCCATATGTCTACAACCCAATCCTCAAGATTCCACTCCTTTTCAATCAATGCCCTCACTTTAACAGCAGACACCCTGCAAACTTGAGATTTTAGTTTCTGTTGTAACTCTGCTACTTGTACAATGAGACTGAGTCTGGCCTTCAGAGATCTCAAGTCTGTGGCTGCACAAAACAAGATTTTCTTTCAGAACATACATAGAAACATTCACATTATTCATGTGGTGCTTAAGTTGCAAATTTTAAGCCTTCAGCTCATCCCTTTCTTTTGTAGTTGTGTCCAGAGTGTTTAGGAACAGCCAGACACATAATTTTACCTTTCAACTCCACAAAACTCTGTTAAGTTATTAAGAACACTCACCCTGTTTCTGATCTTTTATAAGTTTGGAAGTAGTCATATCCAGTGATGATATTTTCCATATCTCTATTGACAACTCATGCCATGGACTGCCAGTGGCCTCTTCATTATTGGAAACAGAGTCATTAGCATCCTTGAATCTAATCAGAGTAGAAAGCCAATTGTGAAAATCCCAGAATTAATTCAGAAATTCCATTTTTAAGATTCTGTTTCTCAAGAACCATTCCCAGTACCAGGCCATATTAGTCAGGGTTCTCTAGGAAAACAGAACCAACAGGATATATCTGTAAGTAGTATGATATTTTATAAAATTGTCTCATGAGATTTTGGAGATGCACAAATCCAATTTTTGTAGGGCAGCCTGCAAGCCAGGGTCTCAGATAAAGGTCCTCTTTGAAAATTCCAGGAAACACTGGCTACCTGCATTGGAGATGCAGATTCTCTCTCTGAATGCTGAAATCACTTCTCCTTTTAAGGCCTTCAAATGATTGGATGAGACATCACTCACTGCTGAACAGCAGGTGCCTCAGTTGATTGTAGATGTAACCAGCCATCTATGCAATCAACTCATTGATGATCAGTCCATAAAATGTTCCTGTGTTACAGTAACCCAGTTCTTTTCTTTAAAGATTTATTTATTTATTTATTTGTCTCCCCTCCTCCCCCCCCCCCCCCAGTTGTCTGCTCTTTGTTTTCATTCTCTGTGTGTTCTTCTTGGGCCGCTTCTATCCTTATCAATGGCACCGGAAATCTGTGTTTCTTTTTGTTACGTCATCTTGCTATGTCAGCTCTCTGTATGTGCGGTGCCATTCTTGGGCAGGGTGCACTTTCTTTTACACTGGACGGCTCTCCTTACAGGGTGCACTCCTTGCATGTAGGGCTAACCTACGTGGGGGACACCCTTGCGTGGCATGGCACTCCTTATGTCCATGAGCACTGTGCATGGGCCAGCTCCACATGGGTCAAGGAGGCCCGGGGTTTGAACTGTGGACCTCCCATGTGGTAGGCAGATGCCCTATCCATTGGGCCAAGTCTGCTTCCCAGTTCTCTTTTTTTTTAACCCAGTTCTTTCTTGACCACCTGGGCATAATTACCTAGCCAATTTGACACATTAACCTATCACAGTTGACTTACAGTTGTTCATAGTATTCACTTATTGTCCATCTCTTTTCTATGATGTTTTCAGTAATGTCCCCTCTTACATTCCTGGTTTTAGTGATTTTAGTTTCCGTCTCTTTCTTGATCAGTCTAGCAAAACTTTTTTTAATATGTATTTTTATTTTTTTTAAAAGATACTAAGATTACATAAATGTTACATAAAAAATAAAGGAGGGCGATGGACTTGGCCCAGTGGTTAGGGCATCCATCTACCGCATGGGAGGTCTGTGGTTTAAACCCTGGGTCTCCTTGACCCATGTGGAGCTGGCCCATGTGCAGTACTGATGTGCACAAGGAATGCCGTGCCACCCAGGAGTGTCCCTCATGTAGGGGAGCCCCATGTGCAAGGAGTGCGCCCCATAAGGAGAGCCACCCAGCATGAAAGAAAGTTCAGCCTGCCCAGGAATGGCACCACACACACAGAGAGCTGACACAACAAGATGATGCAACAACAACAACAACAAAACAGATTCCCATGCCACTGACAACAGAAGCAGACAAAAAGAAGAACATGCAGCAAATGGACACAGAGAACAGACAACTGGGGGGGTTGGGGAGAAGAGGAGAGAAATAAATAAATCTTTTAAAAATTCATTTAAAAAATAATATAAAATAAAGTCCCCCACTATAACTGTAGAGGCATCTATTTCTCCACTTAGCTTTTCCAGTGTTTGCCTCATGTATTTTGAAGTGCCCTGGTTAGATGCATAAATGTTTATTATTGGTTATTGTTTTCAGGTAAAATTGTTTTCCAACCATTCACTTTTTTTTAAATTATTTATTTATTTTTAAAAATTATATTTAAAAAATATGAGGTCCCATTTAACCCCACGGCCCCCACCCCCCACTCCCCCCACAGCAACACATGCTCCCATCATCATGACACATCCTTTGCACCTGATAAGTACATCTCTGAGCATCACTGCACCCCATAGTCAGTGATCCACATCATAGCCCACACTCTCCCACGTTCCATCCGGTGGGCCCTGGGGGGATCTACAATGTCCTGTAATTGTCCGTGAAACACCACCCAGGACAACTCGACGTCCCGAAACCGGCTCCACATCTCATCTCTTCCTCCCATTCCCCACACCCAGCAGCCACCATGGCTACCCTTCCCACACCCATTCCACATTTTCTCGGTGGACATTGGATTAGTTGTGTCCATTGCACATCTATGTCAAGTGGGAGCTTAGATTCCATATGGATACTGGATGCACTCCTCCTGCTTTCAGTTGTAGACACTCTAGGCTCCATGGTGTGGTGGTTGACCTTCTTCAACTCCATGTTAGCTGAGTGGGGTAAGTCCAATAAATCAAAGCGTAGGAGCTGAAGTCTGTTGAGGCTCTGGGCCTGGGTGTCATATTATCAGTCCAGAGATTCAAATCCCCTAAATATATCTTAAACCCCAGCACCTATTACAATTCCAATAAAGTAGCATGGAAGTCTTGTGAAAAGAGATCCCCTCTGAGTCCAATTCCATCACGCAGAAACACCAGCTCCAAAGAAGGGCCATCTGCCATGGCAGTGAACCCCATCTGCCATGACCATAGAACCCGTGGGTCTCTTTATCCCTCAAAAGAACCAATACCTGGGGTTGTATCTACTTTATCTGTCTCTCAGACTCTGCTCAGTTGTGCATAAGGGCATTCCTTCTGACAACCTCCAGACTCTTTTTTAGAGACTCATAGCCTTATAATCTCATTTCTCCTTTCCATTTCCCCCTTACATTAGGTCAATCAGCATTTTGAAGTCATGTTATTATATGTAGACAGGGATATTCTGCTGATCCGTATTGAACCTTTAATTCAAGGTCATTTTCTAGTTGTATCTTCAGCTGGTATGTGGTAGTGGTCCCTCGGTGCCAGGGAAGCTCATCCCCGGGTGTCATGTCCCTCACTGGGGGGAATGCACTGCATCTACATGCTGAATTTGGCTGTGAGAGTGGCCACATTTGAGTAACATGAAGGCTGTCAGGAGGAAACTCCCAGGCACAGTGCTACTCTAGGCCTTGTTCTTATAGCAGGTGTACAGGCTCAAAAGCATAGCCATTAGTATCCAACCATTCACTTTCAACCTCCTTGCATCCCTGGGTCTAAGGTGTGTTTCTTGTAGACAGCATATAGACAGGGCATATTTCCTTATTCATTCTGCCAGTCTGTGTCTCTTGACTGGTGAGTTTAGTCCTTTAGCATTCAATGCTATTTCTGTCAAGGAATTACTTACATTAGCTATATTTTCTTTAGTTGTCTTTATTTCTCTTTTCCTTTTTTAGTTGTTATTACACTCTCCTCCAACCCTCTCCTGTTTTTTTTTTTCTTTTGACCTGTGGAACTCCCTTTAGTATTTCTTGAAAGGCAGATTTCTTATTGACATAGTCTTAATTTCTGATAATCTGTGAATATTTTGAACTCTCCTTCATTTTTGAATGCCAGCTTTTCTAGATAGAGAATTCTTGGCTGGAAGTTTTTTCTTTTAGCACCTTAACTATGTCATACCACTGCCTTCTTGCCTCCAAGGTTTCAGATAAGAAATCAGCACTCAATCTTATTGAACTTCCTTTGTATGTGATGGATCTCTTTTCTCTTGCTGCTTTCAGTATTCTCTCTTTTTCTTGAGCACTGGACAATTTGACAAGTATGTCTTGGTGTTGACCCATATACAAACAGTATAAATCCTGTTTGGGGTGTGCTGTGCTTCCTGGACATATACATTCATGTCCCTCAATAGGGTTGGGAAGTTTTCAGCCATTATTTTCTCCAACACACCTTCTGTCCCCTTTCCCTTCTCTTCTCCCTCTGGGATGCCTATAATGTGTATGTTTGTGCATTTCATGTCAGTCAAATCTTAACTTAAGAGCTTGCTGGATTTTTTCTATCGTTTTTATCTATCTGGTCTACTATCTGTTTGATTTCAGATGTACTGTTTTCCACATCGCTGATTCTTTCCTCTGTCTTTTTAAATCTACTGTTACATGCTTCCACTGTATTTTTTATTTCTTACATTGTGCCATTCATCACCATCATATCTATTATCTTTTTATGTGTGTTTACAATTTCTTCAGTATGTTCTCCCAGTGTCTTCTTACTATCCTTAATTTCTACCTTCACTTTATTAAGTTGATTCACAATATTTGTTTGGATATCTTTAATTAGTTGTTCCATGTTCTGCATCTCCTACTGGTTTTTAGTTTATTTGTTGACTGGGCCGTGTCTTCCTGTTTCTTAGTATTGCTTGTAAAATTTTTTTGGTGTATAGTCAGCTGTTTTTTCTTGATTGGGGTTGTTCAGTTGATTTGCTTCTCTCTCTACTCTAGGGCTTTATTTTGTTGTTATTTTTTTGGTGTGGTAAGATTTCAGTTCAACATTTCATTCCTTTTATTCTATTTCCTTGCTGTTGTCTAGATTCCTTTGAAACAAAAACTAGGACAAGAGAAAAGGAAAAAGATAAGAAGAAGAAAAGAATAATAGTAATAATAATAGTAAAAGGTAGAAGAGAAACTGTACAAGACCTAGGAAAATGATTAACATGAGTAAGAAGTACAGAGGAATAAGTATTAAAAAGTTGAATAGAAACAATAAAATGAGAAACAGAATATAGAAAAACATATAGAATAAAATAAAGGGCCAGAATGATGAGAAGTTTGGAAAAGAAAAAAGAGAGAAAGGAAAAAAGTTTAAAAAAGAAAGAAAACAGAAAAAAAAGGAGAGAGGGAGAAATAAAAACAAGAAAAATTGAAGACCAAACAAAAAGAGGTGGAATGAAAAAAAGACCATAAGAGAAAACAGAAATTGAAAGATGAAAACAAGAAAAGAAATAGCATAGGTAGAAAAAAATTGGTAAATTATAAAATGAAAAAAAAAACAAGTTAACAAAAGAAGGGAAAAAAACAAAAAAAAACAAGAAAGAAGATAGCAGCAACTAATTTTTTAAAAAGAGAACATTTAAAAAGAACGAAAACAAAAACAAATCAGAAAAACAGCCTTCCTCTTAGACCCCTAAAGATCTTCTCAGGCTGCCAGTGTTCATCAATCAATCACCCTGCAGCCTGCCCTCTGCAGGTTTTGAACCAGGTTTTAGTGAGTAAAATAAGGAAAAATTTTTAAAAGGTAACATTAAAAAAAGAGAGATCCAAGAAAAGCTAATACAAAAAGAATGTCTACATGTTCCCTGTCATAAGGTTTCAGTTGGATGCCCAATAACACAGTGGATTACTTCTCTAAGAAGAGCCAGGAATTAAACCAGGGACCTCATATATGCAAGGCAGAAATTTTCCACTGAGCTAAGCTGTCTCCTTAGGTTAATTAGCCTTTCAGAAGGCTATCTGCCCCCTTTCCCTTGGGCAGGTTAAATTCCTTGCAGTTTGTCAGTCATGCTGATTAGGTACCTGTCTGTCCCTGCCTCCTCTCTAATCTATTCCTCTCTTTACCTGGGCAGCTAGGCATGAAAGCCTGCCTGAGAAGATCCCCCTCCCCTCTCCCTGTTGAGTAGGGGTCCCTTCCAATATTTCAAGAGGGCTCAGCTGGTCAAATTCACCACAAAAAAATGACTCTCCACCCTCCCAGACCCTTCTTCCTCCTGGGGAATCTGCCCTCACACTCCATTCAGAGTAGGGAGCCAGCAGCTCCACCTAGGCAATTTACCCTAAGGGTAGGGTATATGTGCCACTTGCAGCCACAGGGGGGAGTAACTCATGGCTTTCCTTTGGCTTCTTTATCTTTCCAGTACCCTCCTAGATGACTCTGAGCACCTTCCCATTCTATATATATATCCAAAGCAGCTGGCAAGGAGGAAGTTCTTTGCTCTCCTCTCAGTTAAATACAATTGCCAGGAGTTTCACCTTCACTTAATGTCTCAGAGGTGGGGGAAGATACCCCTTCCTAGCAGCTGGGAGGTTTAATAATTCACAGTTTGTTGGTTCAACTTCTTCATCTCTCTGTCCCTCACTCTCCTGGGAGTTGTGAAGCAGTGTCCGGGTCTGCTGTACCCCCAAAGAAGGTCCCCAAGGCAGTCTTTGCTTCTTTCTCCATTGTTTTAGTGAGAGTTGGGCCTTATTTGCCTAACCCAACAGCCATGTTCCCAGACTTTACATTTTAAAACAAAAATAACCACAATGTCCACACATAGGAGAATGAATTAGTAAATTGTGGTGTACTTGGAATACTGTGCAAAAAATAAAAGTAATGAACAAGTACCATTTATATTGTCTTAGTTTCCAGGTAGCTATGACAAACACCACACCATGGGTTAGTTTGAACAGTAGGAATTTATTAGCTCATTATTTTGAAAGTTAAAAGGCTTGCTTCTTGCTGAGATTAGTAACATTCTGGCTAGCTGGCAATCCTTGACTTCCTTAGCTTTCCAATCAAATGGTGATGTGCTCTCCTTTCTTTTCCAGTTCCACTGACTTTTGGCTTCCAGGTCCTCCCCCACAGCACTCTCCTACTATGTCTGAATTTATTCTGCTTGTATAGGACTCAAATAATCAGAGTAAGATCCACCCTCATTTATTTGGGCCACGCCCTAACTAAAACAACATCTTCAACAGATCCCATTTACTTAGTAGTATGTTTCAACATTGTACATCAGTTGTAACAGATGTACCATCCACATATAAAATGGTATTAATAGGGGAAGGGGGAAAAGGGGAAGGATGTTGGGTACATGGGAGTCCCCTGAATTTGGTATGTGACTTTTCTGTAACCTAAAACTTCTTTGAAGACAAAATGAAAAAAGTAAGACACTAGGGGAATAAACAGAAAAAAATGTCACTGTACATATAGGACAACAGATCTTATAGTGATGAAAGGCAAAATGTCAAAAAATATTTTTAATATTTCTATTATCCAAAATTTTTTTAATTTGAATTTTATTTCTTATTTTTAAAACTATCATTATATCATTTTCTTATTAATTGAATTTGGCTATTTTATTGGCTTCATTTTTTAAGAAGTTTTGGATCACAGAAGGGTTATAACTGTAGCAGTGGAGGATCATTGGTGTGGGGTGTCAGTGATACATGGGAGATACATGGGAGGAAGTTTACCTGGGCATACATATAAGGCATACAAATGTGTTCACATGTTCACAGGGCATTGTCATGGTGGGTGGAGATTCATACAACAACCAAAAGAATATACAATTCCCATCGTAGGGAGCTCTGCCACATTCTTTAATGGAACACCAAGAATCCCCCAAATACAGGGGCAATGACTACTGAAGAAGAATGGTCCATTGACAAGCCTTTGAGATTGATGACTGTTCTTATGAACCTTTACTCTTGCAATGGAAACATAACCTAGTATTATAGGGTGCCTAAGAGTTGTCTCCTGGGAGCCTCCTTTTTACTCAGATGTGGCCTCTCTAAGCTGAACTCTGCATATAAATGAATTATCTCCCCCCTCCCCTCAGAGTGGGACATGACTCCTGGGGTGAGATTTCCTGGAACTGAGGAACTACTACTGAACACCAACTAGCAATGCAACTGGAAAAAGACCTTGACCAAAAAGGGGGAAAGCACTGGATGGAATGGAGGAGAGTATGGGCCATGATGTGAACCATTTTCTATGAGGTGCAGAGGTGCCCAAAGATGTACTTACCAAATCCAATGGATGTGTCATGATGACGGGAACGAGTGTTGTTGGGGGGGGGGGAGAGGGGGGGTGGGGGGGGTGGGGTTGAATGGGACCTCACATATATATTTTCAATGTAATATTATTACAAAGTCAATAAAAAAAAAAACTAGGCTAGCTGTCTTTAAGGAGGATTTACTTTTATCCCCCAACTTGAATTTTAAATAATTTTTAAAATGTGGTCTCTAAACAGAAATATATAGTTGTCTCCTTACAGCAACAGTTCAGAGTTAATTGAAGTGGTTTATATTAGAGCTTATAAAATAACAATACATCTCCTTTTAAAATTAAAAAAAAGGGGGGGAAAGGTAAAGACAAATGAGTTTATAAGGCTGAGACTTCAAAGTGAGTCAGGAGGTCATCCCAGAGGTTACACTTATGCACATCTCAGCAGGATCTCATTGACTGCTAAAGTAAATACTACCCCAAATAGCAGGACTCCTGAGGGCTCTGGAGACATCCAGACACTATAGTCAGGGCAGAAGGCTCGGGAGTTTGGCGCCTTGCCAGCTAGTTCTGCTTTGGAATTTATGCTCCCCAGGATAACAGAGTTGGACTCAGTTGTGATTTCCCTACACATGGCTCTTCTATACTTCAATTTGAATCTATAATTAGTACTAGAGTTTGTAGGTGTACATCCAAGAGTCTTAAATCTCTGGGCTGTCCATGTGCCTGCTGGTCCCCAAATCTCAATGGAGTTATAGCACCTACTCTCAAGTTCATTGGTCTCACCCAGGACAACTAACAAGGAGGTTATGATGGACAACCACCATACCAAGGAACCAAGCAAGTCTATAACTTCAAGCTAGACACTTCCATCCATCAGCCATATGGGATCGACGCCCCCTCTGAATTACAGGTGGTCTAGACATCACCATCCCCAAATCCTCAGGATTGGGAAATGGAAAATGGACTAGAATAGACTTACTGGTATTCTACTTTAGTCTTGTGGTTTTAGCAATGGAAGAACTTTTACCACTGATATGGAATCAGTGGCCACTGGAGGTTCTGAGGTCAAGGAGAAGGAAAAACAGGAGTAATATGGGGACATTTTCAGGACTTGGGAATTGTCCTGAATGACACTGCAATGACATATACAGGTCATTATAAATCTTGCCGTAACCAACGGAATTGTATGGGAGAGAGTGTAAACTACAATGTAAACTTTAATCCATGCTTAGATGAAATGCTCCAAAATGTGTTCATCAATTGCAATAAATGTACCACACTAATGAAGGATGTTGTTAAAGTAAGAAAGTGTGGGAGGTGTGGGGAGCAGGGTATATGGGAATCCTGTATATTTTTTATGTATCACTTATGTAACCTATGTATGTTTTTTTAAAAAATAATGTAATATACTGGCGTTTTTTGGACATTGGAGTTGTCCTGAATGATGTTGCAGTGACGGATACTGACCATTATACATCCTTTCATAACTTACAACAATGTGTGGGAAAGAGTTGAAATTATAATGAAAACTAGGATCCACACTTAGTGGCAATGTTCCAATATGTGTTCATCAATTTTATCAAATGTACCACACTAATGAAGGATGTTGTTAATGTGGGAAAGTGTGGGAGGGGTAGGAAGTGGGACATATAGGAATCCCCTACATTTTTTATGTAACATTTATGTCATCTAAGTGTCTTTTAAAAAATAAAAAATCCTCCAACAACAATAAAAAAAGAGATCCCATTCACAATGGGCTCACACCCACAGGAATTCAGACTAAGGCCAAGAAAATTTGTTTTGGGGGGTACATAACTCAACCTACCACATATGTCAACATGGATAAATCTCAAAAACATAACAAAACCAGAAAAATAAAGCTGCAGAATACATATAGTATAATACCATGTTTTTAACTTTTAATTTTGCTTTGTATGATTTTAAAATTAATCTATACATTGTTTGATGATATGCATTTATATAGAAAATATATATAAGCATGCATGGAATACAAAAACCAAATTCAGGAAAATAGTTTCCTCTTGGGAGACGGGGAGTGTTACACAGGTGCACAGTTGGATTCTGTAATTTTTATTGTAGAGATTTTTAAAAAGATAGAGTATTGTTTCTGGTCATTGCAGACTAGATCATTCAGAACAATCCTCCTGCTAAAGAAAACTAAGAAAATAAAATATTTTTAAAATAACACATTGCTGATATCATTAAAGAACCTAGAATATAGAATAATCAAGACTAGATCGAGAAGAAGACAGAAACCTAGAAAGATATTTAGTCCACTTTTGCCCAAGGCGTTTTTGCCAATGTAGAAAAAGTGGCCAAGTTGACAAACAGCATTTTTGACAGTGTTAGAAGTACAAATTTGGATTACAGGGTCTGCAAATGGTAGAAACCTTGTAAACCACCCCACATCTAGGGTTAGGATTTCAAAAGACTAAACACTAGGTAGAATAAGCATGTATTGGAAATAAAGCATGTCTTGCATGGATTGCAGCCCTTCTTAGAGTCATCTGAGTGGCCCTGAAACTGGAGCAAGGTGATCCTGAGTAGCCAGGCATAGGGCCCTGACATTGTTAAGCTTTTGAGTTAACCAATTCTGAGACAGCCCTACCGCTAGTTTTCTTCTCATGTGAAATAATAAATGTCATTATTTTTCAAGATGCTTTTAATCAATTTTCTGTTGCTTAAAGCCAGAAACTTCCCAACTGACACAGTCATAAATAACAGATATGGTCCTCCCTCATAGCCAGGAAACTGAGGCTAAAAAGCCATAAAATTCATTTTGTTCCTGAGAGAGGAAACTCTAGACTTACTTGTGTGAGAAAAACTCCCCTGGAATCTATTCTATATGTTTTTACCAGATTATTCTATTAACCAATATTGGGCCCTCCTAATAGATTTGAAACAGCTTGTTGCCAGAATCATCATCTTAAAGCCTACAGCTAATATTTTCTCTGCTCAAATTCTTCCACAGCTCCCCACTGCCTCCAAAATAATAGCTACAACCTCCTAAGTATGCCATTCAGGGCCTTCCACACTCTGACCCCAGCCCAACTTTCTAGCTTCGTATTCCTATACTCGTCTTCCCCCACTTTAATTGGCTATCTCACCCACAGATCCCATGCTTTCGTTCAGTATTTTAATCTGTTCCTAGAACACATCTCTCCTCAGTCTCCACCTATGGAAATCCTTACCACAAATCCGGTTTCCCAGAAAGCAGATTCTGAGCTGGAAATGAGAGTGCAGGACACTTAGGAGACAGTGCTCTCAGGATCAACCTGTGGAATGGAAGGGAAGGAAGCAAAAACATGCAGGGGTAGAAACTGGGCTGTAGTATGGTCACAGTAAGGTCTCAACCAACCCCACAAGGAGAAATGAATGTTGGATAGCTCTTTACAGTTGTCCACCATTGGACTTTTATCCCTCTTTGGAAAACAGATGTTAGGATCACCCCCCCATAGATGCTGTCTTCTGGGATTCATGCCCTTTTATAATCCCTTCCCTTTGAGTATGGATGGGACCTGTGTCTTGCTTCTAACTAATAGAACGTGATGGGTGATGGAATATGACTTCCATGTTTACATTATGTTGTGTAAGACTCTATCTTGCTAGCAAGATCACTCTAGAGACTGTCTTTGGGAATTCATAAATTGGACATGTTGGGAAAGTCCAAGTGTTGAAGAATTGTAGGTGGTTTTAGAAACTGTGGGCAGCCTCCTATAGCTAAGGGCAGACTACCCAACAGCAGGAAATCAGAGCCCTCTGTCCTAAAGCCACAAGGAAACGAATTATGCCTTTGATCTCAGTTACTTTGAAAGGGGATTCTTCCCCAATTGAGTGTCTAGATGAGAACACAGTTGTAACTGACACCTTGATTGCAGCCTTATGAGATGCTGAGCTAAGATGTGCCCAGAGTCCTGACACACAGAAACCGTGATATAATAAATGTATATTATTTGTTGTTGTTGTATTTTTTATTTTAACACATATTTTTATTAGAGAAGTTGTGAGTTTACAGAACAATCATACTTATTGTGCAGAATTCCCATACAACACCCTCCCACCAACACCTTACACTGTTGTGGAACATTTGTTACAGATTATGAGAAAAATCATCAGACTGTTACCACTAACTATGGTCCCTAGCATACACTTCGTATATTTTTCTATACACCCCCCTATTATTAACACCATGTATTAGTATTGTACATTTGTTATAATTCATGACAGATACTCTCATATTTGTGCTGTTAACCATAGTCCATCTTCCACCACATGGTTCACTGTGTTATACATTCCCATACCTTGTAAAATCCATCCAAAGTGTACACTTAGTGGTTCTTGCTTTCATCACAGAGTAGGGCAGTCATTTACTTAGTAAACTTTGAATGTCTTCTTTAGTCCAAAAGAAAAAGCCCATAATCGCCTATTATTGACCCTTAGCATTGATATAGTACCTTTGTTGACATTGATGCAAGAATATTACAGTATTGTTGTTAACTATAGTCCATAAGTTACATTGATAGTATTTTTCATATGCACCACCATATTCTTACCACCTTGTGATAGTGGTGTACAATTATTCTAGTTCATAGAAGAATATTCTTGTATTTATACTTTAACCGCAATCTTTTTTTTTTTTTTTTTTAAATTTTTTTATTTTTTATTGACTTTATAATAATATTACATTAAAAATATATATGTGAGGTCCCATTCAACCCCACCCCCCCCACCCCCCCCTCTCCCCCCCCCCCCAACAACACTCGTTCCCATCATCATGACACATCCATTGGATTTGGTAAGTACATCTTTGGGCACCTCTGCACCTCATATACATTGGTTCACATCATGGCCCATACTCTCCTCTATTCCATCATGTAGGCCCTGTGAGGATTTACAATGTCCGGTGATTACCTCTGAAGCACCATCCAGGGCAGCTCCATGTCCCGAAGATGCCTCCACCTCTCATCTCTTCCTGCCTTTCCCCATACCCTTTGTCCATTATGTCCACTTTTCCCAATCCAATGCCACCTCTTCTATGTGGACACTGGATTGGTTGTGTCCATTGCACCTTTATGTCAAGAGGAGGCTCAGATTCCACCTGGATGCTGGATGCAATCCTCCCATTTTCAGTTGTAATCACTCTAGGCTCCATGGTGTGGTGGTTGTCCTTCTTCACCTCCATCTTAGCTGAGTGTGGTAAGTCCAATAAATCAGATTGTAGGTGCTGGAGTCTGTTGAGGCTCAGGATCTGGCTATCACATTGTCAGTCCAGAGATTCAAATCCCCTAAATATATCTTAAACCCCAACATTAACTGCACCTCCAGCACATTAGCATGAAAGTCTTATGAAGGGAGATCCCATCTGAGTCCAGATTCATCACACATAAACACCATTTCCAAAGAGGGGCCATCTGCCCTGGTAGTTAACCCCATCGGCCATGACCATAACTCCCATGGGTCTCTTTAGCCCTCAAAGGAACCAATATCTGGGGGTTGTATCTGCTTTATCTGTCTCTCTGACTCTGCTCAGTTGTGCATGAGGGCAAACCTTCTGCCAGCCTCCAGACTCTTTTTTAGAAACTCGTAGCCATATAAACTCATTTCTCCTTTCCATTTCCCCCTTACTTTAGGTCAAACAGCATTTTAAAGTCATGGTATTTTATGTAGACATGGATATTCTGCTGATCCGCATTGAACCTTCCGTATAAGGTCATTTTCCAGTTGCATCATCAGTTGGTAGTTGATAGTGGTCCCTCGTTGCCAGGGAGGCTCATCCCCGGGTGTCATGTCCCACGCTGGGGGGAAGGCATTGCATTTACATGCTGATTAACCGCAATCTTTATCCAACTCCAGGTTCACTATAATATTCGATCTCTAGATTATTCTCTAGCTTTCTTTCTATTGATATTTACATCCCTAGACTACCCCTTTCAGTCACAATCCCATTTATAAACCAGCTAAGTTATTTATACTTATTTTAATGCATGACTGTAGCAGTTTGAGATTATTTTATAATCCAGAAAAGATTATTTTTGTAAACTAATCTATTCCTCTGGGTGTGATACCCTTTGATTGCATTAAATTCAGCTGAGGGGGCTTTGATTGGATAACTTGATAAGATTGCTGTAGGGCATTTGATTTGTGGATGAGTCCCCATGGCTTGCTGGGTCTGATGTAAACACACTCAAATGAACAGAAAGGGAAAAAAGGAAGCCACCATATTTGATTCTGCAATAAGAGAGGACTGTTAAGCCTGAAGTATCCAAGAGTCTGAGCCCACAGAACAGCTCAAGAGGAGATCATCCCTGCCAAATGCCTGATAGCTTAGAGTTCAACTTGGGAAGAGAGTGGAACAGCTGAGACTAATAGAAGAGGCCCATAAAGAGAGAACCCCTATGCCTGTTTGCTCAAACCTGAGCTCCAAGAGATAGATTCTGGAGGGGAAGTTAGAGATCTCCACAGAGATTGGCAGCCATCTTGCTCCACCACATGACAACAACACCAGAATCAACAGTAGCTGACTTTGATAAGAAAGCAACTCTTATGGTGTCTTTAGTTGGACTTTTCACAACCTTGGAACTGTGAGCTTTTATCTCAAATAAATACTCTTTATAAAACCCACACATGTCTGGTATTTTGCATGAGCAGGCCTTTGGCAAACTAAAACAGTTACCATCAACTCTATCCATTTCCACATTTTTACAGTCAAGCTAATTTAAAGTTCTACATATATTAAGCATCAGCACCCCTTCTTGTCCCTCATCTTATCTCCTAGAAACTGACACACTAGGCTTTAACTCCATGTATTTATTATTCTTATTTATTTCATATTAATGAACTACAATATTTGGCCTTTTGTGTCTGGCTTATTTCACTCAGCATAATGTCCTCATGTTTCATCCATGTTATCATATGTGTCCCAATTTCATTTCTTCTTACAGCAGCATAGCATTCTATCATGTATATACCACATTTTGTTTGTTGATTCACTGGATGATGGACTTGGGTTGTTTCCATCATTTGGCAATTGTGAATAATGCCATTATGAACATCGGTGTGCAAATGTGCAAATGTCTGTTCACGTCACTGTTTTCAGTTCTGGATACACTCTTAGTAGAGGGATTGCCAGATTATATGGCAGTTCTATAAATAGCTTCCTGAGGAACTGACGAACTGTCTTCCACAGAAGCTACACCATTCTACATTTTCAACAATGAATGAGTGTTCTTATTTCTCCACATCCTCTCCTATACTTGTTGTCTTCCATTTTTTAATAATGGCCATTCTCCCTACTTTTGAACTTGTGCTCCTGAGTGTGATGGGGTTGGACTCAGAGGTGACCATTCTACACATGCCTCTTCTGTCGCTTTTACTGAACCTGTAGTTGGTGCTGGGATTGGTTTATGGTCAGGAGACTTAAGTCTCTGGACTGTTTATGTGCCAGCTGGACCCTGAGCCTCAGCAGAGTTTCAAAACCTGCTCTCCGGTTCATTGGACTTATCCAGATCAGCTAACAGGGAGGTGACGATGGTCATCCATCACACAAGGGAACCAAGAGCCTAGAACTGCAAGGAGGAGAACCCCATCCATCAGCCATGTGGGATCTAAACCCCCTATCAATTTAGAGGTAGGGTAGGCATTGCCATCCCAGGGTCCTCAGGATGGAGGAATAAAATATGGATTAGAGTGGACTTACTGGTATTCTTCTATAGAATTTATGTGACTCTAGCAATGGAAGAAACTGTAACACTGATGTGGAGACAGTGGCCACAGAAGTGGCTGAGAGCAGGGAGGAGGACGACTAGGTGTGATATGGGGGCATTTTCGGGACTTGGAGTTGTCCTCAATGTTATTACAGACACAGATGCAGGACATCATATATCCTGCCATAACCCACTGAATGGACTGGGAGAGAGTGTAAAATACAAGGTAAACTATAATCCATGCTGTATAGCAGTGTTCCAGAATGTATTCATCAAACGCAATGAATGTGCCACACTGATGAAAAAGGTTGTTAATGTGGGAGGAGTGGGGGTGGGGTGGGAAGTGGTGGTATATCGGAACCTCTCACATTTTTTAATGTAACTTTTTGTGTGATTTATGTATCTTGAAAAAATAAGATAATAATAAATAAATAAGACATTTGTAAGCAGCAGCATATAGCACAGCATCAAATAATAATGAAATTTGGTGGTATGTGACCAATTAAAATTATGTGCAACCACATGTTTGATTTTATGTCAAAAAGAATAAAAATGAGGTTTTCTCCCTTCTGTGTGGGACATGACTCCCAGGGATGAGCCTCCCTGGCACTGAGGGATTACGACCATCAACAGCTGGTGATGCAACTAGAAAACCTTGAATAAAAAGGGGAAACGGTAAAGACAAATGAATTTATATGGCTAAGAAATTTCAAAATGAGTTAGGAGGTCATCAGAGGGGTCATGCTTATGCACGTCTCAGGAGGATCCCAGAGAGAGCCAAAGTAGATACACCCTCAGGTACTGGTGCTCCTGAGGGCTACAGAGACACCCAGGTCCTATGGTCATGGCAGATGGCTCTGAAGTTCAGTGCCTTGCCATTGGGCCCTACTTTGGAATTTGTGCTTCTGAGTGTGATGGTATTGGACTCAGATGTGACCTCTCTACACATGCCTCTTCTATCACTTTTACTGAACCCGCTTTGGCACTGGGGTTTGTGTATGCTCAGGAGACTTGAATCTCTAGACTTTCCATGTGCCAACTGGGCCCTAAGCCTCAGCAGAGTTGCAATACCTACTCTCCAGTTTGTTGGATGTACCCAGGTCAAGTGACAGGGAAGTGAGAATGGTCAACCATCACACCAGGGAACCAAGAGTGTTTACAAATGCAAACAAGAGAATCACATCCATAAGCCATGTGAGATCTAAGCTCCCTCTCAATTTAGAGGTGGAGTGGACATTGTCACCCCAGGGTCCACAAGATGGAGGACTATAATAAGGATTGGAGTGGACTTGCTGGTATTCTACTATAGAACTGTTGTGACTCTAGCAATGGAAGAAATTGTATCATTGATGTGGAGATGATGTCATGGGAGTTGCTGAGGGCAGGGAGAGGGAGGAAGAGGTGTGATAGGGAGCATTTTAAGGACGTGGAATTGTCCTCAATGATATTGCAGGGACAGATGCAGGACATTGTTTATCCTACCATAGCCCACTGGGTGGATTGGGGAAGAGTGTAAACTACAATGTAAACTATGGTCCATTGGTGTGGCAGTGTTCCAGGGTGTATTCACCAAATGCAATGAATGTGCCTTACTGATGAAAGGGGATGTTGATGTGGGAGGAGTGGGGAGGGTGGGTAGTGGGATATATGGGAAACCCTTATGTTTTTTAATGTAACATTTTGTGTGATCTATTTATCTTTTCTAAAAAAGACAATAAAATAAATAAAACAAAATAAAAATGAATTTGTCTCAGGGATAAAGTTCACTACAACATTACATATGCAAAAGAAAACTTTGTGTTTGTAACCAGAAAATGGGTAATATAAACTCTTTCCAAATGTAATCTCTTTGATTGATTTATTATGTTTATGTAACTATTATTACCAATAGTGATTTATATTTATGGGTGAAGCTAAATGTGACTGTTAAGTAGTATGGAGATAATAGAAAAATGTGAAAAGAAAAGCAGTAAAAAAATTGGCCATTCTATGAGGTGTGAGATAATAGCTCATTGTCGTTTTGATTTGCATTACCCTAAGAAGTAAGGATATTGAGGATTTTTCATGTGCTTTGCACCATTTGCATTTCCTCTAGGGAGAAATGTCTATTTAAGACTTTTGCCCATTTTTTTATTTAATTGTTTGCCCTTCCATTGTTGAGTTATATGATCTCTTTATGGAAATCAAACCCTTAAGGATATGTGGGTTCCAAATATTTTCTCCCATTGAGTGGGTAGCCTTTTCACATTCTTGACAAAGTCCTTTGATGCAAAAAGTTTGAGGAGGTTCCATTTATCCATGTCTTCCTTCATTGCTCGTGTTTTTGGTGCGAGTTTTAAGAAACCACCACCTTCCACCTTGAAAATGTTTTCCCACATTTTCTTTGGGGCTTTTATGGTTCTGGCTTTTATATTTAGGCCTTTGATTCATTTTGAGTTAATTTTTGTATAAGGTGTGAGGTAGGAGTCCTCTTTCTTTCATTTGCATATGGATATCCAGCTCTCCCAATATCAATTGTTGAATAGCGTTTTGGCCCAGCTGTGTGGGCTTGATGGCTTTTTAAGATGTTTCTGGCAATTCGGGACCCCTTACCCTTCCAAATAAATTTGATAATTGGGTTTTACATTTCTTTTTTAAAAGCTGTTGAAATTTTTATCTGGATTGCCTTGAATCTGTATATCAATCTGGGTAATTTTCACATCTTAATGATATTTCGTTTTCCAATCCACGAACACGGACTATTCTTCCATTTATTTGGGTCTCCTTTGTTTTCTTTTAGCAATGCATTGCACATTTCAGAATATAAATGTTTTACATCCTTGGTTAAGTTTATTTCTAAATATTTTATTCTTTTAGTTGCTATTGTAAATGGAATCTTTTCTGACTTTCTCCTCGAATTGCTCATTACTAGTGCATAGAAACATAATTGATTTTTGTGCATTAATCTTGTGTCCTGCCTATCTGTAGAACTCATTTATTAGCTCTGATAGCTTCGTTTTGTATTTTTCAGGACTTTTTAGGTACAGGATCAAATCATCTGCAAATAGTGAGGATTTTACTACTTCTTTTCTAATTTGTAGACTGTGTTTATTTCTTTTTCTTGCCTGATTGCTCTAGCTAGAGCTTCTAGCACAATATTGAACACAGTGCTGACAATGAATATCCTTCTCTTGTTCTTGATCTTAAAGCAAAAACTTTCAGTCTTTCACAATTGAGCACAATTTTAGCTGTGGGTTTTTCATATGTGTCTGTTATAATGTTGAGAAAGTTTCCTTCAATTTCTATCTTTTGGAGTATTTTTATGAAGAAAGGATGCTGTATTTTGTCAAATGCCTTTTCTGCATCAATCGATAGGATCATGTGATTTTTCTTCTTTGATTTATTAATATGGTGTAATACACTAATTGACTTTTTTCTTTTGTACCACCCTTGCATGCCTGGTATAAAACCCACATGATTATGATGAACAATTCTTTTAATGTATCGTTGGTGTCAATTAGCATGTATTCTCTTGAGGAATTTTGCATCTATATTCTTTAGGAAAATGGGCCTGTAATTTTCTTTTTTCTTTTTTTGTAATATCTTTACCTGACTTTGGTATTATGGTGATATTTTCTTCTTAGAGTGAGTTTGGTAGCATTCCTTCCTGTTCAATTTTTTTGGAAGAAATTGAGTAAGATTCGTATGAAATCTTCTTTGAATGCTTGGTCAAATTCACCTGTCAAGCCCATCTGGTCTAGGGCTTTTGATGTTGTGGAGTTGTTTAATGACTGTTTCAATCTCTTTGCAATTGATTTTTTTGGGTCTTCTATTTATTATAAGGACAATATAGGTTGTTTTTATGTTCCTAGGAATTTGTCCATTTCAGGTACATTGTCTAATTTGTTCACACACAGTTGTTCATAGTATCTTCTATGATCTCTTTTATTTCTGTGGAGTCAGTAGTTACATTCCCATTTTCATTTCTGATTTTATTATTTGCATATTCTTTCTTTTTTGCTTTGTCAGTCTGCCTAAGTGTTTTTCATTTTTGCTGATCTTCTCAAAGAACCAACTTTTGATTTTGTTAATTCTTTCTACTATTCTTTTGCTTTAATTGCATTTATTTCTGCTCTGATGTTTGTTATTTTGGAGGGGGAAATGGAAGGGACAAGTGAGTTTATATGGCTATGAGTCTCCAAAAAAGAGTCGGGAGGTCATCAGAGGGGTGATGCTTATGCACGCCTCAGCAGGTTACCTGAGACAGCCAAGGTAGCTGGAAACCCAGGTGCTGGTTCTCCTGAGGGCTGCAGAGACCCACAGGTTCTATGGTCATGGCAGATGGCTCTGTGCTGGAAACTGAGGCACAGTGATCTTGCAAGGAGAAATTTGCTGTTTCCATGGCTATGCTTGCAACCTAAGGAGTGCGGTAATTAAGAGTTCCCAGCAAACAAGATAAAGCTGTGAAAGGCTGAAAGAAAAAATGAGCAGATAACATTTGTGCAGTAAATAGAACACTTAAACTTTGTACCTTGAAATAAGACTTTTTTTAATTCCTTAGACTATGAGTAATGTTGATGATTAACTGCATGTTGCTGCCTCTACCCACATGGACTGGGGTATGTATAGAGCCCCTCGTGAACAATAAAATTGTCTGATGAGTCTCCACTGGCAGACCCCCTGATCCCAGCTCCCTCGTTCTTTCTTTTCCTTTCTTTCTTCCTCTTTCTTTCATTCCCGATACCCTTCAGGTCCAAATCTCCAATAGCTCTGGAGTTCAGGGCCATGTCATTTGGCCCTACTTTGGAGTTTGTGTTCCTGAGTGTGATGGAGATGGGCTCAGATATGACCTTTCTACACATAACTCTTCTGTTACTTTTACCAGACCTGTGGTTGGCATTTGGGTTGGTGTGTACTCAGGAGACCTGAATCTCTGGACTGTCCATGTGATGGCCAGGCCCTGGGCCTCAGCAGACTTGTGGCTCCTATCCTCTGGTTTGTTGGACTTACCCTGGCCAGTTGACAGGGAGGTGAAGAGGGTCAACCACCACACCAGGGAGCCAAGAGTGCCTACAACTGCAAATAGGAGAATTGCATCCACCATTCATGTGGAATCTAAGCCCCCTCTCGATATAGAGGTGGAGTGGACATAACCATCCCAGGGTCCACAGGATGGAGGAATAGAGTATGGATTAGAGTGGACTTACTGGTGTTCTGCTGGGGAACTATTGTGATTAGTAAGGGAAGAAATTGTAATAGTGATGTGGAGAGGGTGGCCACAGTGGCTACTGATGATAGGCAGACGGAAGAAGAGATATGGTATGGGGGCATTCTCAGGATTTGGAGTTGTGTGGGTGGTGCTGCAGGGACAGGTGCTGAACGTTGTGTGTCCTGACGTGGACCACTGGGTGGACTGGGGGAGAGTATGGACTACAATGTGGATCACTGTCCATGTGGCACAGCAGTGCTCCTGGATGTATTGGCCAGGTGCAGTGGATGTGCCATGATGACTGAAGAGTTTATTGATGTGGGAGGGATGGGCTGGGTGGGATGTGGGGTATATGGTGACCTCATTTAAAAGAAATTTAACATTTAAAAGAAAGGAGAAAAACATTTTGTTCTCATCCTCATTCATCTCAAGATAATTACTGATTTCTCTTGCAATTTTGTCTTTGACCCACTGATTACTTAAGGTTGTATTGTTTAATCCTGATATATTTATAATTTTCCTTTTTTCTGCCTGATGTTTATTTCCAGCTTTTTTCCATTATGATCAGAGAAACTACTTTGTATAATTTAGATTTTTAAAAATTTATTGAAATCTGTTTTGTGACCCAACATATGGTCTATCCTGGAGAAATATATATATCCTGCTGTTCTGGGGTGAAATGTTCTGTATATGTCTATTAGGTTCGTTCCATTTATCATATTATTCAAGCTGTCTGATTCTTTATTGATCCTCTGCCCAGATGTTCTATCCAATGATGAGAGCGGTATATTGAAGTCTTCAGTTATTGTTGTTGAGACATCTATTTCTACCTTCAGATTTGCCAGTGTTTGACCCATGCAACTTGGGACATCCTGGATATGTGCATGTGCATTTATGATTATTTCTTCCTGGTTAATCACCCCCTTTTATTAGCATATAATGACCTTCCTTGTGTCTAATAACAGCTTTGCTTTTAAAGTCTATTTCATCCAATATATGTATAGCTACTCCAGCTTTTTTTTTTCTTTTTTGCTACTGCATGCTTGGAATATCTTTTCCCAGCTTTTCATTTTCAATGTATTTGTATCCTTTGGTCTTAGGTGAGTCTCTTGTGGGCAGCATATAGAGGGCTCATATTTTCTTATCCATTCTGCCAGTCTGTATCTTTTGGTTAGGGAGTTTAATCCTTTAACCTTCAATGTTAATACTGTAAAGGCAGTTCTTCCCCCATTTTGACCTTTGTGGTTTATCTGTCATATCTTATTTTCATTACTCTTTTTACACTTTTACTTACTATTACTGATATAATCTTCATTTCTAGACTCTTTTCCAAGCCTCTTTCTCCTGTCTTTTCTTTTCAGGCTATAGCACTCCTTTAGTATTTCCTGCAAAGAAAGTCCGTTGGTGCAAACTATCTCAAATACATTTATCTGTGAACATTCTAAATTTGCTCTCACTTGTGAATGACAAACTTGCTGGATATGAGATTCTTTTCTGGCAGTTTTTCTCTCTCGAGATTTTAAATATATGATACCACTGCTTTCTTAACACCATAGTTTCTGTTGAGAAATCAGCACTTAATCTTATTGTGTGTGATGAATTGCTTTTCTTTTGATGTTCTCAGGATTCTCTTTATCTCTGCCATTTGACATTCTGATTAATATATGTCTTGAAATAAGTCTATTTGGGTTTATTTGTATGGGAGTACCTTGTGTTTCTTGGACATGGATACCTATGTCCTTCAATATAGTTGGAAAATTTTCTTCCATTATTCCCTCAAACATCCCTTCTGCCCCTTTTTCCTCCTCCTCTTCTTCAGGGACATCCATGACATGTATGTTTGCACATCTATTACTGTCATTTAGTTCCCTGTGACCCTGTTAAATTTTTCCATTCTTTTCTTTATCTGTTCTTTTTTAAGATTTATTTTTTTATTTATTTCTCTCTCTTCTCCCCCCCACCCTTGTCTGCCTTCTGTGTCCATTCGCTGTGTGTTCTTCTGTGTCTGCTTTCATTCTTTGTCAGGTGGCACTGGGATTCTCTGTGTCTTTTTGTTGCATCATCTTGCTGCATCAGCTCTCCATGTGTGTGGCACCACTCCTGGGTGGGCTGCATTTTTTGCATGAGGTGAATTTCCTTGTGGGACATCCCTAAGTGGGGGCCACCCCTGTGTGGCATAGCACTCCTTGCATGTGGCAGTATGTACCAGGGCCAGCTTACCATAAGGGCCAAGAGGCCCTGGGTTCAAACCCTGGACCTCCTATATGGTAGGTGGACTCTTTATCATTTCAGTCACATCTACTTCCCTATCTGTTCTTTTGTATGCTTGCTTTTGGAGGCCCTGTCATCAAGCTCACTGATCTTTTCTTCTGCCTTTTCAATACAATGCCATATGCCTGCAGTGTATTTTTTTTCTGGTTTATTTAACTTTTTAAATTTAATTTGTTTTTAATCATCTTTTTTTAAATTAATAGATTACATGAAATATTACATTAAAAAACATAAGAGGTTCCCATATACCCCACTTCCCACCCCCACTCCCATCATTTTTAAGTGTATTTTTTTTAAGATACATAGATCACAAAAAAATTTTACATTAAAAACTATAAGAGGATCCCATATACCCCCACACACCCTCACCCCACCCCTCCCACATCAACCTCTTTCATCATTGTGGCACATTCATTGCATTTGGTGAATACATTTTGGAGCACTGCTGCACCACATGGATAATAGTTTACTTTGTAGTTTATTCTCTCCTCCAGTACATTCAGTGGGTTATGGCAGGATATATAATGCCAGTGTATTTTTTTTTATTGACTTTGTAATAATATTACATTAAAAATATATATGTGAGGTCCCATTCAACCCCACCCCCCCCCACCCCCCCTCTCCCCCCCCCCAACAACACTCGTTCCCATCATCATGACACATCCATTGGATTTGGTAAGTACATCTTTGGGCACCTCTGCACCTCATAGACAATGGTTCACATCATGGCCCATACTCTCCTCCATTCCATCCGGTGGGCCCTGTGAGGATTTACAATGTCCAGTGATTACCTCTGAAGCACCATCCAGATGCCAGTGTATTTTTAATTTCATTTATTATGCCTTCCATTCCCATAGGAACTACTATTTTTCTATGTATGCTTTCAAATTCTTTGTGCTTACCCTGTGTCTTCTTAATATCTTTAATCTCTTTAGTCATCTCTTTGAATTTACTATATTTTTTGAACTTCTATGATTAGTTGTCCCAACTTCTTTTTTTTTAATTTTTTTATTTAATTGCTTTTTCTAAGATACATAGATCACAAAAAAGTTACATTAAAAAATATAAGGGCTTCCTATATACCCCACACCCCACCCCACTCCTCCTACATCAACAACCTCTTTCATCATTGTAGCACATTCATTGAATTTGGTGAATACATTTTGGAGCACTGCTACACCACATGGATTATAGTTTACATTGTAGTTTACACTCTTCCCCAGTACATTCAGTGTGTTATGGCAGGGTATAAAATGTCCAGCATCTGTTCCTGCAGTATCATTTAGGACAACTCCAAGTCCCCAAAATGCCCCCACATCACATCTCTTCTTCCCTCTCCCTGCCCTCAGCAAAAACCATGGCCACAGTCTCCACACCAATTTCTTTATGTCATCTGGATGTTTAGTTTGTGCCTTTATCTGGGCCATATATTCCAATTTCTTGGTATGGATTATAATTATTTCTTGGTGTCTTGGCATCTGATTTACTTGATGTATGTATTCTGAACTCAATTTCTCTCTTTAGTCTAGGACTTTCTACTTGATTGGCTTTGTGCTACAGCACTTCTTTGATACCTGGTTCAACTTAATTTGGAACTATATAGCGACTCATGTTTAGCCAATCTGAATTTTTCCAGCTATTTTTTTTAAAGATTCATTTCTTTATTTCTCTCCCCTTCTCCCCCCCACCCGCCCCAGTTGTCTGTTCTCTGTGTCTATTCACTGCATCTTCTTCTTTGTCCACTTCTGTTTTTGTCAGCAGCATGGGAATCTGTGTTTCTTTTTGTTGCGTCATCTTGCTGCATCAGCTCTCCATGTGTGCGGCACCATTCCTGGGCAGGCTGCACTTTCTTTTGCACTGGGTGGCTCTCCTTATGGGGTACACTCCTTGCGCATGGGGCGCCCCTATGTGGGGACACCCTTGCGTGGCACGGCATTCCTTGCACGCATAACACTGTGCATGGGCCAGCTCCACGCGGGTCATGGAGGCCCAGGGTTTGAACTGCGGACCTCCCATGTGGTAAACAGATGCCCTAACCACTCG
This sequence comes from Dasypus novemcinctus, assembly GCF_030445035.2. Lineage (NCBI taxonomy): Eukaryota > Metazoa > Chordata > Mammalia > Cingulata > Dasypodidae > Dasypus > Dasypus novemcinctus. The sequence continues at coordinate 157,944,462 of NC_080704.1, read as the reverse complement.
GCCAAGTCCGCTTCCCTTTTCCAGTTATTTTCCATCTTTTTCTTCTCTTTCTCTCTTTCTGGTACAGGGTAGGAGACAAGGATGCAGTTGATACTGTTAGCCATGGAGGTTGAAGTTGCCTACCTTGCCTCAGGAACCAATGAAGCTTCTCCCACCTTTCTCCCCTGCCAGGGATGGAGCCACAGGCTTTTGTAGTAATCCAAGCTGTGCAGCCTAAGGCCATCTGTAATTGCACAGAGAGGCTGAGGGAGCACTGTCCCTCCTGCCCTGTCAGGGGTGAGAACGGAGCAAGAGATGTGTCCAATAGTCTAGTCCACGCAGGCCAAAAGTTCCTGCAGTTGCCAGGAGAGGCTGAGTAAATACCACACCCCCCCCCCCCATCTTATACTGTCAGCGGTGGGGTTGGAGCCACAGGTGTCCAACAATCTAGTCCGTGTGGGCCAAAAGTGACTACAGTAGTCTGAAGAGACCAATGAAGATCCCCCTAGCTTCCTCCCTGTCAGAGGTGGGGCTGGAGCCCAGGCTAGGGCAGCAATCCAACCTAGGTGGAAAGAAGAAATCCTTGCCTTCACTGTGATTTTCAATCAGCCCTGCTTCCCCTCATGTTGGGAGGTAGAGTTGAAATGAAGCCTACAGCCTCTTTCCAACTTGGGCAGGTTCAAACTTTAGCTGTTAGTAGGATTGGATTTTAGCCAGCCAAATATACTAATCAGTATCTGAAGTGGATGATTGACTGTCTCTTCCTCACCCATTTTTGGGAAATGGAGCTTCCAACTCCAGCCAGGGAATAGATCCTGAGGTGTCTCACACCACCAGTGGGCAATGGGTACTGGCTTCTGCAGATGGAGTACTCTACTCATGAATCTTTTCTGCAGGTGGGCAGTTCCCTCCTTCCATTTTTCCAAAGATGTTGCGAGATGCTCTTCTGGTCTCTTGGGTCCCCCAAACAGGGGGTTTAGATAGCTCTGGCTGATTACTAACTATATTGTAGGATAAGCTGACTCTTGGAGCTCCCTACTCTGCTGCCATCTTGCCCCTCCTCTCAAATGTGTGTTATTTTAAACAGCTGAGTTTCTGGTTACTTGTTACACAGCAATCAAGAACTAATACAATCCCCAGGTTGACTAGACATTTGAAGGAACTGTCCCCAGGAAAGGTGGGATGGTGCTTGAAGCATTTAAGTATGACTGGGTCAGGATGAGTGAGAGGGAGAAAGTAGGAGATGAATTCAGGGTGGTACGGAACAGGGATCAGAATATGAAGAGGCTTCTTGAGATATGGCAAACAGTTTGGCTTTTACTCTGAATAAGTTCAGGAATCACTAGAGGATTTTGAACAGAGAAATGGCAGTATCAGATTCACATTTGGACAGGATTACACTGGCGGCTGGGCTGCTGGATGGAAAAGAGATTGGAGGGGTGTAGGGTTGGCAGAATTCTAAATATTGTCCTCTTCCCACACACAAGATTTCTGTCTCCTGGTTATTCAAATGTTAATCTACGTACTGCTGTGAAAGAATTTTGCCAATGGAATTTAAATCCCAAATCAGTTGACTTTACAGTAAAGAGATTATCTGGGTGGGCCTCATCCAATCAGTATGTCCTGAGGTTTTCTCTGACTGGCAAGAGAAGAGGAAGTGATGAGATTCAAAGCACAAGGGAAATTCATGTGATATTACTGGCTTTGAAGATGGAGAGGACCACATGAGAAGATATTTGGATGGTCTATAAGAGCAGAGTGACCCCCAGCCAACAACCAACAAGAAAATGGGAACATCAGACCTACAGTTTAAGTGTTAGATGCTGCCAAAAACATGAATGAACTTGTAAGTGGAGTCTTCCTCACAGTGTACAAATTAGAGTAAGCCTGGCTGATACCATGACTTCAGCTTTGTGATACTTGAGGCAAAGAACCCAGGCAAGCCCACCTAACTCCTGACTTACATAACTGAAATAATAAATGGGTGTTATTTTAGGCTGTTAAATTTGTGATAATGTATTATTCAGCAGTAGGGGACAAGGGAGGAAGCTGGGAGAACAATTAAGAAGCTATTGTAGTAAATCAGACAAAAAAGCACAGTGGCTAAGGCCAAAAGAGTAGCCATGGAGATGTAGAGAATGAGTCAGATTCTAGATATATTTTTGAAGATGTGAGAAAAATGTTCTTGGCCTGAGAACAGAAAGGATGGAGACCCTATGAACTGGAATTGGGAAGATACTGAAAGGAGAAGTTTTGGGAGATAGGGAAGATTAGGACATATTAAGTCTGAAATGTGTAGTAAACAAATAGGTGGTGTTTAAAACTATGAAACGAAATGAAATAACCAAGGGAGTGTGTACACACCCAGAAGAAGTCCAAAAACGGAGTCCTGGGGGCACACCAGAGTTAGACCTGTAGATAAGCCACCAAAGGAGAATGAGAAGAAGCAGCAGTTACTCAATATTTCTGAACCTCAGTTTCCTCATCTGTATAATTATATATAGATAATTCTTGCCTATAGAATTGCTGCATTAAATAATGGGTTTTTAAGTGCTTGAAACAATGCCTGGTGTGTAAGATATATTCAATAAGCGTTAGCGCACTTGATAAGGCAGAGAGAGTGGCTTACTTAATTTTTTTTCATTAAAAAATTATGTAAGTATATCACTCATGCATAAACATACATAAACAATAAGTCTGTTGTAATAGTTGTGAACTTGCAAGACCAATATGTATATCATACAGTACTTTCATACCTCACCCTACCACCAATACCTTGCATTGTTGTGAAATATTTTTAACAAATGATGAAAGAGCATCTTCAAAATATTACTACTGACCAAAGTATCTTACATTTGGTATATTTTCCCCCAACTCATCCTATTTTTATTATTTTATCATTCATACATGAACACACATAAACAATAAGTATACAGTAAAAGTTGTGAACTTACAAAGCATACATGCATAACATCATACAGGAGTCCCATATATCAACCCACCACCAACACCTTGCATTGTTGTGAGACATTTGTTATAAATTATGAAAGAATATCATCAAAATCTTACTACTAACTATAGTCCATATCTTATATTTTGTATATTTTCCCCAACCCACCTTATTATTGTTTTTTAAATACATTTTTATTATAGAAGTTGTGAAATTACAAAGCAATCATGCTTATATGCAGAATTCCCACACCAACACACACACACCAGACCATGGAGGAACATTTGTTACAGATTGTGAGATAATATCATCAAATTATTACCACCTGTCCCCCACATAGGGGAGCCCCACACGCAAGGGGTGTGCCCTGTAAGGAGAGCCGTCCAGCACGAAAGAAAATCCAGCCTTCCCAGGACTGGCACCACATACACAGAGGATGATACAATGAAAAAGAGACACAGATTCCTGGTGCTGCTAACAAGAATAGAAGTGGATAGAGAAGAACAAACAGCGAATGGACAGAGAGCAGACAACTGGGGTAGGGTGAGGTGGGGTGGGGTGGGGCGAGAAAAAAATAAATCCAAAAAAAAGAAAAGATTATTACCACCATCCCTGGTCCATAGGGTGCATTTGGCACACTTTTTCCATATGCCACAATTATCAACACAGTACATCTTTGGCAAAGATGAATAAATATTAGACTATTGCTGTTAATCACAGTATATAGGTCACTCCAGTTGTATTTTTCCTATGCTTCTCCATATTCCCACCACCCTACAATAGTGACGTACATCTGCTCTAGCTCACAAAGGACACTCTTGCATCTTGTATTAGTCAGTCAAAGGAGTGCTGATGCAAAATACCAGAAATTTGTTGGTTTTTATAAAAGGTATTTATTTGGGGTAGAAGCTTACAGTCACAAGGCCTAAAGAGTTCAACTCAAGGTACCATAAGAGGTACTTTCTCACCCAGAGTCTGTTGCCATGTGTTAATGCGAGATGTCAGGCTGCAAGCGTCCAGCCTCCCTCTTCCTCCGAAGGCTCTGTGCTCCCAGCTTCTTCCAATATCAGCTATAGGCTGGTATAAGTCCCATCTCTCTCCCTGGGCGTGTTTCTCTCTGGGGTCAAGTGCTCAGGGCTCTGTCTCTGCAATGGTAAACTATCAGGCAAATGGCTCATCTCTCTTCCCTGGGACTGTGCCATGTCTAAGGAGCAGCCTCTATTCCTCTGTGTTCTCCTGTGTGTTTACTTCCCAGGATTCCAGCATCCACACTCTCTAGTCTGTCCTTTCCCATGTCTTTCTCTGTGCGTCCCCACCCACCAAGGGGCAGGGAATCAACACCTTACTGACGTGGCCCAATCAACACCTTAATCATAATTTAATCCAGTAAAAGTGAAACCTCAGACCAGTTTACAAATACAATCCAATATCTATTTTTGGAATTCATAATCAAACTGCTGCACATCTTTAACATCAACCACAATTCTCATCCACCTCTGGGTTTACTGTGTCATTCAGTCCCTAGATTATTCTCCAGCTTTCTTTCAACTGACATTTACATCCCTACACTACCATTTCCAGCCACATTCCAATTTATAAACGAGCTTTTACTCACTATAATGTATTACCATCAACTCTATACATTTCTACATTTTTACAGTAAAGTTAAACTTCTACATACATTAAGCAGCAGTAGTCCTTCTCAGACCTCCTCTTAGTGTCTTTAAGAATCCACCACCTACCATCAGCTCTTGCCGATGTTTTCCTAAATTTTCTTCTGGAAGCTTAATGGTTCTTCCTCTTATATTTAAGTCTTCGATCCAATTTTAGTTAATTTTTGTATAAGGTGTGAGATAGGGGTCCTCTTTCTTTTGACTATGGATATCCAGTTTTCCTAGCATCTTTTTTTGAAAGGACTGTTCTGCCTGCACTAGGTGGGATTAACAGGCTTGTCAAAAATCACTTGACCATAGATGTTATGGTCTGTTGCTAAACCAACAATTCGGTTCCATTGGTCTATGTGTCTGACTTTATGAAAGTACCATGCTGTTTATACTGCTAAGCTAAGTAATATGATTTAAAGTCTGGAATTGAGAGTCCTCCAACTTTGCTTTTCCTTTTTAAGATGTTTCTGGCTATTTGGGACCCTTTACCCTTCCAAACAAATAATTGTGTTTTCCATTTATTTTTAGAATGCTGGTCGAATTTTTATTGGAATTGTATTGAATCTGCATACCAATTTGGGTAGAAATGTCATCTTAATATTTAGTCTTCCAATCCATGAGCATGGAATGATCTTCCAATTATTTACGTCTTTTTTTTTCTTTTAACTGCATTGTAGTTTTCTGAATACAAGTGCTTTACATCCTTGGTTTAGTTTATTCCTAAATATTTGATTATTTTAGTTGCTTTTGTAAATGAAATTTTTTCCCCTGATTTCCTCCTCAGATTGCACATTACTAGTGTCTTTTAAAGTCTATTTCATCCTTCATCCAACATAAGTATACCTACTCCAGCTTTTTTAAATTTTGGTTACTGCATGCATGGAATATCTTTTTCAGGCCTTTCACTTTCAATCTATTGGTATCTGTATTAGTTAGGGTTCTCTAGGGAAACAGAATCAACAAGAGATATCTGTCAATAATATGCGATTATATAAGAGTCTCTCATGCAGCCATGCGGATGCATAAGTCCAGGTTCCGCTGGCAGGCCATGAAAGCCCAATGAAGGTTCTTGACGAGTACTGTGAAATGTTGACTGTCAAAAAATGAGCTGGGAAATTCTCTCTCAAAGCTGGAATAACTTTCCCTTTTAAGACATTCACCTGATTGGGTTAAGCATCACTCTTGCTTATGGAAATCTCCCTGATTGATGTAATTATAACCAGCTTTGATTTACCACAGCAGTAAAGTCAATGGTGACTAAAGCCCATAAATGCCCTTGTATTACAGTTAGCCCAGTGCTTCCTTGACTAAACAACTGGGCACAATTACCAGGCCAAGTTGAGAAAATAGCCTAACCATCACAGTATCCTTGGGTCTAAGGTGAGTCTTGCAGAGAGCATATAGATGGCTCATATTTTCTTATCCATTCCACCAGTCTCTGTCTCTTGATTTGGGAGTTTAATTCATTAATATTCAGTGTTATTACTGCAAAGGCAGTTCTATTTCACCCATTTTCACCTTTCGGTTTTATCTGTCATATTTTATTTTCACCTCACTTTTGAGAATTTTCATTACTTTTACTGATATAATCTTCATTTCTAGACTCTCTTTTAAGTCTCTCACTCCTCTCTTTTCTTTTCAGAGTGTAGCACACACTTTAGTATATCTTGCAAGGCCAGTCTTTATATAAACTCAGTTTCTGTTTATCTGTGAATATTCTAAACTCACTCTCATTTTTGAAAGACAATCTTGCCAGATATAAGATTCTTGGCTGAAAGTTTTTCTCTTGCAGTATCTTAAATATATCATGCCACTACCCTCTTACCTCCATGGTTTCTGGTGAGAAATTGGTAGTTAATCTTATTGGGTATCCCTTATATATTCTGCGTTCTATTTCTCTTGCTGCTCTCAGAATTCTCTGCCTTTGGCATTCGACGTTCTAATTAGTATGTGCCTCAGAGTTTTTCTATTTGGATTTATTCAGATGGGAGTATGTTGTGCTTCTCGAACACAAGTATCTATGTCTTTCAATAAGGTTGGGAAATGTTCTACCATTATTTCCTCAAATATTCCGTCTGTCCATTTTCCCTTTTCTTTTCCTTCTGGGACATACATGACACATAAGTTTGGATGTCTCTTGCTGTCATTTAATTCCCTGAGAACTTGTTCAATCTTTTCCATTCCTTTCTGCATCTATTCTTTTGTATTTTCACTTTTGGAGGCCATGTCTTCAAGCTCACCAATCCTTCCTTCTGCCTCTTCAAATCTGCTGTTATATGACTCCACTGTATTTTTTATTTCATTTATTGTGCTTTCATTTCCATAAGATCTGCTATTTTTCAATGTATGCTTTTAAATTCTTTGTGCTCATCCAATGTCTTCTTTTTTTAAAATATTTTTATTTATTTTTAAAACATATGTAGATTACATAAACTGTTACATAAAAAAATATAGGGGATTCCCATATACCCCTCCCCAAACCTCCCATTTTTCCCACATTAAGAACTTCTTTCATTACTGTAGTACATTCATTGCAATTGATGAGTACATTTTGGAGCATAGTTACATAGCATGGATTATAGTTTACATTGGAGTTTACACTCTCTCCCACTTCATTCTGTAGGTTATGGAAGGATATATAATGGCCTGTATCTGTCATTGCAATTCCATTCAGGACAATTCCACATGCCGGAAATGCCCCTATATTACACCTCTTTTTCCCTCTCTCTGCCTTCAGCAACTTCAGAAGCCATTATCCTCCTATCAATGATATAATTTCTTCCATTCTTAGAATCACAATAAGTCTATCGTAGAATACCAGTAAGTCCGTTCTATCAGTATTTTGTTCCCCAATCCTGAGGATTCTGGGGTGTTGATGCCCACTCCACCTCTAATTAAGAGGGGAGTTTAATCTCATATGGCTGATGGAAGGGACTGTCTTTCTTGCAGTTGTAGACTCTCTTGGTTCCTTGGTATGTTGGTTGTCCATTCTCACCTCCTTGTTGGTTGTCCTGGGTGAGTCCAATGAACTGGAGAGTACATGTTGAAACTCTACTGAGGCTCAGGGCCCAACTGGCACAAGGGCAGCCAGAGATTCAAATCTCTTGGACATGCACCTACCAACTCCAGCACCAACTATAAGTTCAATAAAAGGAAAAGAAGATGCATGTGTAGAGAAGTCACATCTGAGTCCAGTTCTGTCACACTCAAGAGCACACACACCAAAATAGGGTGCACAGGCAAGGCACCAAACTCTGAAGCTATCTGCCATGACCATAGGACATGGATGTCTCTGCAGCCCTCAGGAGCCCCACTATTTGTGGTAGCATATACTTTGGCTGTCTCTGGGATCCTGCTGAGATGTGTATAAGTGCAACCCCTCTGATGACCTCCCAACTCATTTTGAAGTCTCTTAGCCATATAAACTTACTTGCCTTTACCATTTTCCCCTTTTATTCAAGGTCTTTTTCTAGTTGCATCACCAGCTGGTGCTTGGTAGTAATACTTTGGTGCCGGAGAGGCTCATCCCTGGGAGTCATGTCCTATGCTGTGTGAAAAGTAATGCGTTTATATGCTAAGCTTGGATTAGAGAGTGGCCACATTTGAGCAACATGGAGGCTCTCAGGAGGTAACTCTTAGGCACCCTACAACACTGGGCTAAGTTGCAATTTCAAAAGCAATATTCTGATCAGCATAGTAATCAATATCAAGGGCCAAGGGGTTGATGTTGGGTATATGGGAGTTCCCTATATTCTACATGTGACTTTACTGTGACCTAAAACTTTTTTTAAAACATAATTTTTAAAAAGGAGGTAAATGCTGAAGAAGAAATGGAAGAGATTGCTTTGCTACTATACATACATGTTAACATCTATTACAGTGAGCAAAGGCAAAATGTCAAAAATATTTTTATTATATTTTTCATTTTTATTTTTTACTTTATTTTAGTTTTCCTAACTTATTATATATTCTGTTCCTAATCTTTAAACCTATCATTACTATTTCATTTTCTTATTAATTGAATTTGATAATATATTAGACTTCATTTTGAAGAAATTTTGGATCACAGAGGAGTTCAACTATGGCAGGGGAGGAGCAGTGATGTGGGGTGTCTTTGGTCAGGGATGCATGGGTGGGAGGGAGTTCTCCAAGACATGCATATAGGGTATATAGATATGTTCAGAAGTTCATTGGGTATTAACATAGGGGGCAGAGTTTCACTGGACAACTGAGGGGGTGCTGAGTTCCCATTCCAGGAAACTCTGTCACACTCCCAATGGAGCAGCAACACTCCCCCTAGTACATGGGCAAAGACCAGTGAAGTAGGAAGGTCCAATGATGGGCCCTTGATACTGATGACTATGCTTAGGAGCCTTTGAGCTTGAAATTTCAACTAGGCCTAGAGCTGCAGGGTGCCTAAGAGTTACTTCCTGAGAGCCTCCATGTTGCTCAAATGTGGCCACTCTCTAAACCAAACTCAGCATATAAATGTATTACCTTCCCCCCAGCATGGGACATGACTCCCAGGATGACCCTCCTTGGCACCGAGTGATTACTACCAAGCACCAGCTGGTGATGCAACTAGAAAAAGACCTTGAATAAAAAAAGGGAAATGGTAAGACAAATGAGCATATATGGCTATGAGACTTCAAAATGAGTTGGGAGATCATCAGAGGGGTAACACTTATGCATGCTCAGCAGGAACCCAGAGACAGCCAAATTAGATACAGCCCCAGGTACTGGCGCTCCTGACGCTTATAGAGACACCCAGGCTGTACAGTTATGACAGATGGCTTTGGAGTTCACTGCCTTGCCAGTGGGCCCTAGTTTGGAATTTATGCTCCTGAGTGTGATGGAGTTGGACTCAGATGTGACCTCTCTATGCATGCCTCTCCTATCACTATTACTGAATCTGTGGTTGGCATGGGGTTTGGTGTATGCTCAGGAGACTTGAATATCTGGACTGTCTATGTGCCAGTTGTGCCCTGAGCCTCAGCACAGTTGCAACACCTACTCTCCAGTTCATTAGACTTACCCAGGTCAGTTAACAGAGAGGTGAGGATGGTCAACCACCATATCAGGGAACCGAGAGAGTGTACAGCTGCAAACAGGAGAATTCCATCCATCAGCCAGGTGGGATCTAATCCTGCTCTCAGTTTAGAGGTGGAGTGGGCATCCCCATCCCAGGATCCTCAGGATGGAGGAATAAAATATGTATTAGAGTTGACTTACTGGTATTCTACTATAGAACTATTGTGACTAGTAATGGAGGAAATTGTATCATTGATGTGGAGACGGTGGCCACAGGAGTTGCTGAAGGCAGGGAGAGGAAAAAAGAGGTGTATATGGGGGCATTTTCAGGATTTGGAGTTGTCCTCAATGATATTGCAGGCACAGATGCAGGACATTATATATCCTGCCATAACCCACTGAATGGGCTGGGAGAGAGTGTAACTAAAACATAAAATATAATTCATGCTATGCAGCAATGCTCCAAAATATACTCATTAAATGCAATGAATGTACCACACTAATGAAAGAAGTTGTCGATGTGGGAGGAATGGGGGGATGGGGAGTGAGTATATGGGAACCTCTTATAATTTCTTTTTTCAAATTCTACTCAATTTATTGATTTTTTAAAAAATATTACATTCAATAAATATGAGGTCCCCATTCACCCCCACCGCCCCCACCCCACCACTCCCCCCACAGTAACACTCTCCCCTATCATCATGACACATCCATTGCATCTGGTGAGTACATCTCTGGACACTGCTGCACCCCATGGCCTGTGGTCCACACCATAGCCCACACTCTCCCACGTTCCACCCAGTGGGCCATGGGAGAACATACAATGTCTGGAAATTGTCCCTGCAGCACCACCCCGGACAACTCCAAGTCCCGACAATGCCTCGACATCTCATCTCTTCCTCCCATTCCCCACACCCAGCAGCCACCATGGCCACTTTTTCCACACCAATACCACATTTTCTCGATTATTAACCACAATAGTTCATGACCAGAATATCATTAAGTCCACTCTAATTCTTACTGTATTCCCCCTTCCTGTGGACCTTGGCTTGGTTGTGTCCATTCCACATCTATGTCAAGAGGGGCTTAGATTCCACATGGATACTGGATGCAATCCTCCTGCTTTCAGTTGTAGGCACTCTAGGCTCCATGGTGTGGTGATTGACATTCTTCAACTCCATGTTAGCTGAGTGGGGTAAGTCCAATAAATCAGAGTGTAGGAGCTGAAGTCTGTTGAGGCTCAGGGCCTGGCTATCATATTGTCAGTCCAGAGATTCAAATCCCCTAGATACATCTTAAACCCCACACCAACTACAATTCCAATAAAGTAGTATGAAAAGCTTGTGAAAAGAGATCACATCTGAGTCCAGCTCCATCACACAGAAACACCAGCTCCAAAGAAGGGCCAACTGACATGGCAGTGAACTCCATCTGCCATGATCATAGAACCTGAGGGTCTCTTTAGTCCTCAAAAGAACCAATACCTGGGGTTGTATCTACTTTATCTGTCTCTGAGACTCTGCTCAGGTGTGCATAAGGGCAATCCTTCTGACAACCTCCAGACTCTTTTTTAGAGACTCATAGCCATATAAACTCATTTGTCCTTTCCATTTCCCCCTTACTTTAGGTTAAACAGCATTTTTAACTCCTGTTATTATATGTAGACAGGAATATTCTGCTGGTCCGCGCTGAACCTTTAATTCAAGGTCATTTTCTAGTTACGTCATCAGCTGGTACTTGGTAGTGATCCCGCGATGCCAGGGAGGCTCATCCCCAGGTGTCATGCCCCATGCTAGGGGGAAGGCAGTGCATTTACATGCTGAGTTTGGCTTCGAGCCTGGCCACATTTAAGTAACACGGAGGCTGTCAGGAGGGAACTCTTAGGCACAGTGCTGCTCTAGGCCTTGTTCTTATTTCAGGTATATAGGTTCACAAGCATAGTCATTAGTATCAGGGGCTCACTGTTGGACCCTCATTCCTTCCTGGTCCTTGCCGTTGCACCTGGGGGACTTCCACTGCTCCCCTAGGGACCACGACAGAGCCCCCCCAGCCAGGAACCCAGTACCCCCCCAGCTGTTGTTTTTAATTGTTTTCACTATGAGTATATCCAAACATTTCCATGAACCCTGGACACATGCCCTGTATAACTCCCTGTCAACCATATACCGCCTGTCAATAACATCCCATACCAGTATTCCTCCGCTGCCATTGTTGAACCACTCTGTGATCCAAAACTTCCTGAAAAGTAAAGGCCAATATAATGTGAGGTTCCCTTACTAGTAAAATGGGATATAGCGATGAGTTTAAAGGTTAGATATCAAATACATATTGATTTGGAAAAATTCTACATCCTATCTTGTTCTTTTCTTTTTTCCTAATTATTGAGCTTCTCTTCACAAGAGCCTTAGATCACAGTAATTCATATATACAACATACAGTATTCCCACATATCCATTATAAAACCTTTTCCCTTCCACAGCGATAATCTTTTAACTTATTCATATCATATTTACTGAAACTGATGTACAGATATTGAGACAATAGCTTTCAAACAATGTAACATTTGTGTTTACATTGTGGTTTATACTTTAGGCTATACAGTTTTCTAAATTTTTTAGTTATCCTATGTTTTACTTTTATAATTTTTAATGTAACATTTTGTGTGATTTATATCTTTTTTTAAAAGATAATAAAAAAATCAATGGCTCATCAATGAACCATCCTTCTTCACTGGCTATTGCCCCTGTACTTGGGTGATTATTGCTGTTCCATTAGAGGATGTGGCAGAGCTCCCCAGGGTGGAAATTCAGTATTCTTTCAGTTGTTGCGTGAATCTCCATCCACTGTGGCAATGCCCCATGAACATTTGAACATATTTATATACCTTATATGTATGCCCAGGTGAACTTCCCTTCATGTATTTCCCGTCAATTATACCCCACATTAGTGCTCCTCCCTTGCCATAGTTGAGCCATTCTGTGATCCAAAACTTCTTCAAAAATGAAGCCAAATATATTGCCAAATCCAACTAATAGGAAAGTGAGATAGTAATGATAGATTTAAACATAAGAAATATAACATAATTTTTAAAAAACTAAAATACTTTTTTAAATTGGGGTATGCAAATGGAATATTACTCAGTTGTAAGAAGGAATACAGTACTAATATACAGGATAAGATGGATGAAATTTGAGGACCTTATGTTGAGTGAAGCACGCCAGACATGGAAGAACAAATACTACATGACCTCCCTGATATGAATTAAGCAAATTGAGTCAACTCAGAGAGCTAGAGTCTGGAAGATAGGTTTACAGGAAATGGAAAGGGAGAAGAAGGTTTTGAGCCAACATCCACACGAGGAAAATCTATGATAAAGTGGAAATGAGTACTTGTTCAGTGAAGGGATATGACAGGGGTGTAGGGATACTATTGGGTTTGGTGGTGCAAGCTTGATGAGGGCTAGGGTGTGATGGGTGGGTCGGATGGTCCATGGAACTGGGGGGAGGATAAGGGGAGAGAGCAGGGGAACACTGGGAATCAGCAGATACATGGTTGAAACTACAGTGTTGAGAAAACTCTTTTGGCAATGACAAGGAAAGGTTACTGCTTTAACATATTGGATCAGGGGGGCATTCAGCAGAGGGAGTACCTGGGACAGGCTTCTAGGGAATGTGTGAGTGCTCATCTTGTCATAGTGTGTTATATCAGTGGGTGGAGACCCATATAATGAGCAAGAAGCTGTTGAAATCCCATCCGGGGAAGGCCCAATATGTTCTCAGACAGAGGGGAGGGTGTCTCTCGAGAACATGGGTGGTTCCTAATAGGGGAGCACAGACTAGTGTGTCAAGCCCTCAGTGTTGTTGCAAGTATCTATGAATCTTGTCCTTCAATCAGTGAAGCCTGGTGGTCACTATGGGCCCCAAGGAGAGGGGAGGGAGGAATAGAGTAGATGGAAGAGGGGGTAGTTAGGGTGCAATGGAAGTGTTCTGCATGATCTTGCAATGATGGATACAGGCCATGTTAAATTTCACCAAAAATTTATAAAAGTGTGTGGTCCAAAATATAAACCATAAAGTAAACTACTGCCCATGGTTAGCAGCTATGTTTCAATATTTGTACATCAGTTGTAACAAATGCACCATCCACATGTAAAAACATCATTAATAGGGAAGCGTATTTGGCTCAACTGATTGAGCATCCGCTTACCATATGGGAGGCTCAGGGCCTCCTGACCCGTGTGGTGAGCTGGTCCATGCACATCACTGATGCGCACAAGGAGTTCCATGCCACACATGGGTGGTCCCTGCGTAGGGGAGTCCCACGCCCAAGGAGTACGCCCCGTGTGAAAAAAAGCTCAGCCTGCCCAGGAGTGGTGCTACACACACAGAGAGCTGACGCAGCAAGATGATGCAACAAAAAGAGACACAGATTCCAGTGCCACTGACAAGAATACAAGCAGACACAGGAGAACACACAGTGAATGGACACAGAGAGCAGACAATGGGGGAAAGGGGAGAGAAATAGATTTTTTTAATTAATCTTTTAAAAAAACATCATTAATAAGGAAGGGGGAAAAGAGGGGAGGACGTGGGTATATGGACGTCCCCTATATTCTGTATGTGACTTTGCTGTGACTTAAAACTTCTTTGAAGACATAATGAAGAAAGGGCAAAACACTGAGAAAGAAATGAAAGAAATTGCCAGTGTGCATACAGGAGAACCGTCATTACAGCAATGAAAGGCGAAATGCCAATGTCTTCTTAATGTCCTTAATTGCTTTAGCCATCCATAGCAGTTTGATATAATTATGAATTCCAAAAATAGATACTGGATTATGTTTGTAAACTGGTCTGCCTGAAGTTTCACCTTTACATAATTAAATTATATTTAGGGCTTTGATTGGGCAATGTCAGTAGGGCATTGTGTCCCCACCCTTAGGTTGGTGGGGAGTCACATATAAAAGACATGGCAAAAGAAGAGAGTTGAAGTTTTGATGCTGGAGTCTTGAGTTGGAGGCCCCAGGAAGTAAGCACACAGAGGAGCTTGCTTGTGAGGAAAGAGAAGCAAACCCCCAGAAGAGATGAACCCTGACCCCAGAAAGAAGCAAGCCCTGGGAAGAGAGGAACCCAAGAAGCCTGAACTCTTGGCAGATGTTGGCAGCCATCTTGCCCCAACAAGGGGCAATAGACTTTGGTGAGGGAAGTAACTTATGCTTTATGGCCTGTTAACTGTAAACTTCTACCCCAAATAAATTCCCTTTATAAAAGCCAGCAGATTTCTGGCATTTTGCATCAGCACCCCTTTGGCTGATTAATATACCATCTCATTGAATTTATTAAGACTTGTTTGACCATCTATGACTAGTTGTCTGAACTCCTTTATGTCATCTGGAGGCTTATCTTGTTCCTTTAACTTGACCATAGCTTCCTGTTTCCTGGTGTGGATTGTAACTTTTTGTTGGTATCTTGGCATCTGGCTTACTAGATGTATTTGTTCTGGGTGCAGTTTCTCTATATAGTTTAGGACTTTCTTGACATTTCTCCCTTGTTGGTTGTTTAGTAGGAGGTGAGGATGTAGTTGGTGCAATAATCTGTGGAGGCTCAAGCTGCCTGCCTTGCCCCGAGGACTGATGAAGCTTCTCCCAACTTTCTTCTTTGACAGGGGTAGGGACAGAGCCACAGCTATGTGTAATAATCCAAGTTGTGCACGCCTAGACCATAGTTGGCCACAGAGACTGATGAAGCTTCACACCCCTTCCTCCCCTGCCTAGTGCAGGGATGGGCAGCAAACTCTGCCATGTGGGTCCAAAATCACCACATTTGCCCTGGTAGACTTCTGACTATTCAGTCTGTGCTGGCTGAATGTATTTGCAATTACCTGGAGAGGCTGGGCAGGCCCTGCCAGCTTCCTCCCTGTGAGAGGTGGGACTAGGCTAGGGCTGCAATCTGACCTGAGTGGAAAGAAGTCAATCTCTACCGTCACTGTGATATTCAGTCCACCCCACTTCCCCACATGCTGCGGGCAGAGTCAAGATGGCGGCTACTGGCCTCTTTCCAACTTGGACAGATTCAAACCTCAGCTGTTCTTAGGGTTATACTTTAACCAGCCGAATTTACTAATCAATAGCTGAAGTCCGTGACCAACCGTCTCTTCCTTCCCTATTTTTCAGAAATGGAGCTTCCAATTCAATCCACAGAATAGCTCCCGATGTGTCTTGTGCCTCCAATAGAGGATGGGCACTGGCCTCTGCGGCATGGAGTGCTCTACTCACGAATTTTTTCTGAGGATGGGCAGTCTCCTCCTTCCATTCTTTCAAGGATGTTGCAGGATGCTCTTCTGGTCTCTTGGAGCCCCCAGACAGGTACTTTAGATAGCTCTGGGTGATTACTAACTGCCCTGTAACAGGAGCTGACTCTAGGAGCAACATAATCTGCTGTCATCTTCCCTACTCCTCACTTATCTCTTTATCCTTGTCACCTCCATGACCCTGCCTTCTTCCTCACTACCTTCCCAGCACCAAGTGCAGAGCTTTGCACGCAGTCACCACTAGATTGATATCTATTGAAGTGAATTTAATTCTCCATCTTAGTTTTCTAAGCTAGGATTAGCTTTTCAAGCTGAGCAAAATAAGCAAAGCCTTATGGCTGTTTGCAACTCATTATTTTGGGATCCAAAGGCAAGAAGGACTATCGGGAAACAGATTCTTCCATTGCGGCAAGCAGTTTCTGCTGCTAACGCACAGCCATCTTGCAGACTCTACACACGTGATTTCCCTTCCCAGATTTCCACTCTGAAACAGGCATAAGTGGAAACAACATAATAACAGAAAGAAATTAAATTTTGTAGACAAGATAAGGCCACAGATATTTAGTTTTCAAATGAAGTATCCCTGTAGGGTTTACTCATTCTCTGTTTGGAGTCATTTCTTGAGACCCTTGAGATATTTATAAACTCCTAACTCTGAAAAATACTGCCAACAGCAGGTCATAATTCTTCGACATGTATCTTGTGGTTTCAAATAGTGACCTGAACAAAGGCTACTGGGAATACTTGTGCTTTTTCCTCGTAACTTCTCCTCTGGGATGTATTTACTGAAATACTTTATTGCCTCTGCATTGAGAATAATTTAAAACTACAGTTAAGCCTGTAGCAGTTAAGCAAAAGCATGCATCATTTGGATAGTATTTGTTGAAAAAGAATCAGCTGTTCACTACCTGCCATGAAATTTTGAAAACTCTAGGCAATTAGGTCCTTGAAAGGAAAACTGTTCTAATTTACTCAGTTTCATTGAAATGCACTTAGAAGTGCTGTTCAAAGCTTCAACTTTTGCCTTCTGTGCTTTAAAGTAACCGTTCGATATCAGCAAAACGTTTGAATTTAATTAATGGCACAGAAACAAAAGAAGCATTTCCAAAGTGCTTGAATCCATATGAGACCAATATGTTGACTTGTTGATGTGAAATTAATTAACGTATTCAAGTATAACTCTTTTATCTAGTCATCACATTTATATAAACCATTAGCACATAGTACTTGGTTTGAAATGTTTTGCTACATAATCCAAACTGCTGTCCTGCCCTGGGAGAGTCTCTAATAAGCACAATATGTTTCCATGGAGACACTTGTTTCCAGACTAAGTTTAGTCCCAACTGTTGCACAGAAAGTAACTTAAAACTGGCCTTTAAGCATGTGGAATAGGAGTGATTTAGTGCTATTTCTGCTTTTCCATCACTTTACGACATGAAAAAGGACAGAAATCAAATTGTGCCAACCTAATTAGTTTCAGAAAGTATTCCAGTGAATGACTAAACTGAATCCCAGGACTCTGTATCACAGGGAGTGACAATCACTGAAGATGCCAGTTTGTTAGGCAATATTGAATTGACAGCTTTAGGCTAAGAAATGTTGCTCTGAGTACCCCATGGAACAATTTTTCAGTAGTAAGTGTATCTATCTGCCAGCTACTCTGTTTCTTTGTCCCCCAAAAAAGTTCTTAAAAGAAAAAAGTATTTTAATATGTTTTCCAATGACTAAATTATTGCTTTGCAGTCCTAAAATTTGAAGGGGTATGTTTTGGTGATGATTTAACTCTTTATGACAAATTCAATAATAAGTCAACCTTTGTGGGCTAGCCTGAGACCTTAGCCAGATAGGCAACATGACAGAGAAAAGACCTTGAGGTCAGACTGAACTGGATTCAAACCCCAGCTCTTCCCTTTTTTACTTTATGACCTTGCACATGTCACTTAGCTTTTCTGCACCTCAGCTTACTCATCTGTAGAATGGAACAATAATATTACCCCTACGAGTATGTGTTTGTGAGGATGTGATGAGATAATATACGTAAGTCCCTTAGCATATTGTCTCTTCCATATAAGCAGTGAATAAAAGTAGCTTATATCAGTCAAGTGTCCAGGTAATGAGCCGAGTGCCCACGAGTGCCCACACGGTGAGCCAAGTGCCCACGCGAGTGCCTGCATGGCAAGCCAAGTGCCTCTGTGGTGAGCCAGTGCCCACGTGGCAAGCCGAGTGCCTGCACAGCAAGCCGAGTGCCAGCATGGTGAGCCAGTGCCAGTGCAAATGAGTCACACAGCAATATGATGATGCAACAAAAGAGAGACAAAGAGGAGAGTCAATGTGAAGTGCCGCAGAGACCAGGAACTGAGGTTACGCAATTGACAGGGAACCTCTTTCTACATCAGAGTTCTCCAGGATGGAATCCTGGGAAATCCTAGAGGAGAAAGATGAGAAGAGAAGACAAAAAGAGAAATAGATACAGAAGATCACACAGTGAAAGAACACAGAGATAACAGCAGGGAGGGGGAAGGGAAGATAAATACATACATACATACATACATACATCTTAAAAAAAATAGAGATGGTCAGCCTGAGAACAGTGAAGCCATTGCAAATAAGTAACAAGGGTCCAAACTAGGGCATTATGATGCCATGAAAGTAGAATTGTGTTTAGGTGGTAGAAAATGGTAAAAAAAAAAAAAAAAAAAAAAAAATTCCCCATCTGCTAGTTAGACTGCAGAAAACAACTGCCAGCTTTGAGCAACTTTGGGGTGGGGTAAGATACTTTGAAGGCAACTTCAGCTCAGAGAAAAGCAACTGCTTATCTACTGGACTAACCACAGCCCCAGAATGCAACGTTAGAGCCCTTAATCCTATGGACTACCTTTGGAAAGACTGGGGTCCAAGTGCAGTGTGAAAAACTTACATCCTACAGCTCCAGGAAGAGCATGCTCTGCAACGTCAAGGTTATCAGGTTACACTTTCCAACAACCACAGGCATGACATGAAGGGACCATCAGAAGTAAGAAAAAGTAGGGCACTAAAAGATCTCAGAAGGCAGAGTAAATAGCACAATAGACCCACAGGAGAAAAATGTCTGCTGCATGAGTACTAATAACTAATAACCCTGTCCTTTTCATTTTCAGAGATAATGTTTGTTTTGCAATCCTCAGTACACTCTTTCAATACCTTCCAAGTTAAATTCCCAAGAGACCACAAAAATATTTTTTCAATAATAAATGTACTACCGGACATTGTATGTCCTCCCATGGCCTACTGGGTGGACTGTGGGAGAGGGTGGGGTACGGTGTGGACCATTGACCATGAGGTGCAGCGGTGCTCAGAGATGTATTCACCAAATGCAATGAATGTCTCATGATGATGGAGGAGGTTATTGTTATGGGGGGAGGAGTGGGGTGAGGGGGATGGGGGTATATGGGGACCTCATATTTTTTTAATGTAATTAAAAAAATAAAGATAAAAAAATTTTTAAAAACACACACACAAAAAAATAATATATGTATTCATAAGTAAAGGCATATGGCCTGATCATAAAGAAAGGGATAGAATTTCTCATATATTTGCTTATACACACATGTTCATTCAGAGGAAATGGGTCCAAGGAGACAGGAAGAAAAGGGCCAAGAACATAGTCAACTTTGATTTTGCAGTTGAGAAAGAAAGGGTCAGGTTTTGGTGTAGCTGACAGAATACAAAACTAAGAGTAAAGAGACTTGGCTTCTAAACCTAGCCCTGCTATTAACTAGCTGTGTGTAACCCTGAGTTAAATCACTTTCCTTTTCTGGACTTTATTTAAAAAAAAAAGGAGCTTGGCTTGGTGACTGTTGCACTTCCATATTTTGGTTGTGATTTAACTCTTTTCTACAATAGAGTAATAAATGGAACACTTTTAACTATTAGTAGTAGTTCTGGGAACTTCGGACCTCACACTTCCCTGTAACCTCTCAGAACTACCAAAACCCATTAAAATTATTTAAAGTTTCAGAAAGTAACCCTTCTAGAAAACTTTTGGCAACTTCCATTTTCTTTCACATGTAGGCTCACCATTTTCTTCCTATGTGTCCTACCTTAGTAAATGCACTGCCCTCCTCCCCATTCTTTATGCCATAAAACTTAGGAGACATCCTTTATTCCTCCTGTCTTTCAACTTCCACAACCAGTCCATTGCCATTTCCCATCAATTCTATTTCCTAAATATTTCTCAGGTCCATTTATTTCTATCAACTGTTCTAGGACCACTAACCTAGTCCAAGCCACCATCATCTGTACTATAACAATAGTCTTCCTCATTAGTCTCCCCACTTCTACACATGGCCAACCACCTCTTGTCCATCTTCCATGCAACAGCCC
Source organism: Dasypus novemcinctus (assembly GCF_030445035.2). Classification (NCBI taxonomy): domain Eukaryota; kingdom Metazoa; phylum Chordata; class Mammalia; order Cingulata; family Dasypodidae; genus Dasypus; species Dasypus novemcinctus. The sequence continues at coordinate 157,924,170 of NC_080704.1, read as the reverse complement.
AAGGGATATTTTAAAAATGCAAATCAGAACATATTATATCACTGCCTAAAACCCTCCAAAGACTTCCCATTGCACTTAGAATAAAATCCAAAGTCTGGGAAACGGACTTTGGCCCAGTGGTTAGGGCGTCCGTCTACCACATGGGAGGTCCACAGTTCAAACCCCCGGCCTCCTTGACCTGTGTGGAGCTGGCCCATGCGCAGTGCTGATGCACGCAAGGAGTGCCATGCTACACAGGAGTGTCCCCCGCGTAGGGGAGCCCCACGCGCAAGGAGTGCGCCCCGTAAGGAGAGCCGCCCAGCGCGAAGGAGGGAGCAGCCTGCTGAGGAATGGCGCCGCCCACACTTCCCGTGCCGCTGACAACAACAGAAGCGGACAAAGAAACAAGACGCAGCAAAGAGACACAGAAAACAGACAACCGGGGGAGGGGAGGGGAATTAAATAAATAAAAATAAAAATCTTAAAAAAAAAAAAATCCAAAGTCTGTGGCACAGGTTTCCGTTTCCTCAGTTTTCCAAGCACCATCATCTCTCACATCCTAACTTCCCACCTTGGTGTCACAATCCATGCTCTATACAGAGTCAATGATCTTTTTAAAATGCACAATGGGGGAGTGGATGTGGCTCAGTGGTTGAGCACTGGCTTCCCACATACAAGGTTCCAGGTTCAATCCCTGGCCCAGTACCTCAAAAAAAAAAACATAAAATGCACAATGAGTTTGTCCATCCTATGATTAAAATCCTTCAGTTGCTCCCTATTACTTACTGAATTAAGTTCCAACTCCTCAACCTGGCACTTAAGGATCTTTCACATTCTTTCCCCACCCTCTATCCCCACCTATTTCATCTGCTCCACTTTTGGACACTCCCCTTCAAGTTTACTTTGTCCCAGTTTCACAAAACTTTTTTTTAATATGGACCATTTCGGATACACACAAAAGTAGAGAGAATAGTAAAATTAATCTCCCTATACTTATCATTCAGCTTCAAAATTGTTCAATTTCTGTCATTTGTGTTTTACTTATTCCCACACACACACTTTTTCCCTGAAACATATTAAAGCCAATCCCAGATATAATCTCTAAATACTTCAGTGGCCATTCTCACAGAGAAGGATTCACCAACAGCTTGGGGTTCCCTAAACATGCCCTACTCTTTCCTGTGCCTTTGCACATTCTACTCCTTCTGCCTAGCATAGGCTTGGTTCTCTCAGTGCTCCACCTGATGAACTCCTATGTATCCTTCAAAGCCCAGTCCAAATGTTATCTTCTCTGTGAAACCTTCCTAACTTCACCTCTGGTGTGCTCTCACAGCACTTTGTACCTATCCCACATATTTATTTATAAAATATTAATATGAAGCCCCATATAGTCAATATTACCTTATATTTTATGTAATATAATGTTATGAGTATTTTATACTTCATTAAAATATTATATAAATAAAATATGGTACCTAGCTTATTATGTTCAATTTATGTGTACCTGTGTTTCCTGCTAAAGAGTAAGTCACGTGAGGTAGAGAAAGTTTCTGTCTTTCTTAATAGCTTGAGCTCCACTGCCCAATACATATTTGCACACCTGGCAACTAGCACAGTGTTGGGTACATAGTGGTGAATCACAATTATTTGTTGAAGTAATACATCATTCAAGTGTGGTATCACAAAAAGCATGTGGAATTTGTGTTGAACAGCCCTGGATTTAAGTCTCCACTCTAGCAGTTATTTTCAATCTATTAATACTTTACCTTTCTGAGCTTCACTTTCTTCATCTGTCCAATGGAATCCTAATGCCTACCTCCCAGGATTGTCATGAGAATCAAATAAGACAATAAATATAAAAGTAATCATTAAATAGAAAAGCTCCCTGCATGCAAGGCATTGCCATACACATAAACAAATGTGCAGTATGACAGGACATGAAGGCATGCTTAGCATAATGCCAAGCACATAGTAAGTGCTCAGTAATTGCAAGCTACCATTATGACACTTGAAGATGGGACTGCATGCACCTCTGTGTGTGTGTGAAATGATTCAGAGTAACCAAACAGACTCGCCTATGTAACAGATGCTCTTCATCTGCTGGTTCCATGGCCATATGGCTCCGCTGCTTGCACTCAGACCTGCCTAGCTGCTCTGTTACTGCAGTTTATCAACCATCTGATACAATCTGCATTCCTGCATGCTGGAGTTCAAGATACCTTTAAAGCTTATTCAAGATGATGGTCAAGGTTAGAGGGACCATACATCCCAGATTCCCTGGGATAGTCCCAGGTTATGCTTATCGCCCAGCATAATTATTAACACTGTCCTCTTTCACTTTCAAAAGGGTCATGGTTTGGGCAATAATTTATACAGTTACCCTAGTCGAGGATATATTTACTTGTCAGGTTGCTTGTTTTTAGTAGGGAGAAGAAAAAGTACAAAGTGAAAATCTTATGAGTACCTTTTCAACAGCAAGACCTTTTTTTTTCTTTTTGTTTTTTTTGGCACTAGCTATTAATTTTTTGTGGCTCCACATGGCACATAGAATCATAGAATAAGCCTCTGGGTTCATTTCCATCAGGAACTAGTATGTGTGGGGCATCTGTTCTTGCAACAGCAACAGCAGGATGCTTCCTGGATCTGGAGGGAATTCTGCTTGCAGCTCTACCACCTGCACTTTCTTTGGCCATTAGCCACATGGCAGGGCTGTGCCGCAGCCACAAACTGGACAGATGGTCCCTAATCTCAGACCTTTCCTGGACTGCAGTTCCAAGGCAGCAACTTTATTCTACAGCTACTGCCCCCAGCTACCTGGCAACTTTCAGACAAGTCTCCAGCCACTCCTCGCCATTCCTGCAGTTTTCAGGGGCAGGGATGAGAACCAAGGACCACAAATTACGTTTGCTGACAAATCTATAGCTAACCTCCTCTTGATATAACTGAGCCTGGCTTTGGCAATACTTTAATACAATCAATTAAAAAGCATTTTGTTATTCAGACTAAGTCGCAGATATTTACATCTGCTGATTTATTCACTATTTAAGTTGTTTGGCCATCTGCATTGTAGGCAAAATCTCAATTTCAGCTGCCCCCAGTCAAAAAGAGAATCACTCTGTATGATGATCCCAGTCATCATCAACTGTGTTTGTTCATGGCTGCTCTGCCCATGAAATCAGGGAAGACCAAGAGTTAGAAGTCATATCTCTTGCTCTATTGATCTCAAATTCCCACTGAGAATATCAAAGCAAATATGTGGTGGGATGACTTATCTGCATCAGGGAAGGACTGTTCTCATTCCCTGAATCTATGGCTCACCTATACTGGGCATTAGGACCATAATGCTCACAAAGGCAAGCACCATCCTTGCCCTCATGGGGCTTACAAGCAGTGGGGAAGACTTACACCAAAGCTGTAATTTAAAAATACACTGAGGGGAAGCGGACTTGGCCCAATGGATAGGGTGTCCGACTACCACATGGAAGGTCCCTGGTTCAAACCCCAGGCCTCCTTTACCCGTGTGGAGCTGGCCCATATGCAGTGCTGATGCACACAAGGAGTGCCCTGCCATGCAGGGGTGTCCCCCACGTAGGGGAACCCCACTTGCAAGGAGTGTGCCCTGTAAGGAGAGCCATCCAGCGTGAAAGAAAGTGCAACCTGCCCGGGAATGGTGCCACACACACGGAGAGCTGACACAACAAGATGATGCAACAAAAAAGAAACACAGATTCCCGGTGCCACTGATAAGGATAGAAGCAGTCACAGAAGAACATACAGCAAATGGACACAGAGAGCAGACAACTTGGGGGGTGGAAAGGGGGGAGAAATAAATAAATAAATAGAATAGAATAGAATAAAATAAAAACATACTGAAGGGATATCAATTCTACCCAAAGTAATTTACAGATTAAATGCAATCCTAACCAAAATTTCAAAAGCCTTCTTAGCAGAAATGGAAAAGCCTATCATCAAATTTATATGGACAGGTAAGGGACCCCAAATAGCTAAAAGCCATCTTGAAAAAGAAGAAAAATTTGGAGGACTCACACTTCCCAATCTTAAAACTTATTACAAAGCCACAGTAATCCAAACAGTATAGTACTGGCACAGGAACAGAAGTAAAGACCAATGGAATCAAATTGAGAGTTCAGAAATCAACCTTCACATTTATGGTCAACTGATTTTTGACAAGGGGTGAAGGCCACACAACTGGGAAAGAAAAGCCTCTTCAGCAAATGGTGCTGGGAAAAAAATCTCCATTTGCAAAAAAAAAGGAGGACCCCTACCTCACACCCATACAAAAATCAACTCAAAAAGGATAAAATACCTAAGTATAAGAACTAGAACTACAAAACTCCTAGAAGAAAGGAGTTACATTGTTTTAGGGAAGCATCTTCAGGACCTTGTGTTAAGCAATGATTCCTTAAGAGTTTACACCCAAAGCACAAGCAGTAAAAGAAAAAGTAGATAAGTGGTCCTTCATCAAGGCCAAAAACATTTGTACATCAAAGGACTTTATCATGAAAGTAAAAAGACAACCTACGCAATGGGAGAAAACATTTGGAAACCCGATAAGGGTTTAATATCTAGAATATATAAAGTAATCCTACAACTCAAACACAAAAAGACAAAACAACTCAATTTAAAATATGGTCAAAACACTTGAATAAACATTTCTCCGAAGATAAGCAAATGGCCAATAAGCACATGAAAAGATGCTCAACATCATCAGCCATTAGGAAAATTCAAAAATGAAATACAATTTCACACCCACTAGAACAACTACTATTTTTACAAAAGGAAAATAACAAGGGCTGAAGAGGATATAGGGAAATAGGAACACTAGTTCACTGCTGGTGGGAATGTAAAATGGTGCTGCTGTCGAAAACAGTTTGGTGGTTCCTAAGAAGATTAAGTATAGAATTACCATATGACTCAGCAATCCCACTTCTAGGCTCATACCAAAAAGAATTGAAAACAGGGACTTGCACAGATATTTGCATACCTATGTTCATGGATGTTCACAATTGCTGAAAGCAACCCAAATGTCCATAAACCAATAAATGGATAAACAAAATGTGGTGTATGTATACACAATGGATTATTCCACCATAAAAAGGAATGAAGTTCTGATACCTACAATAAATCTTGAAGACATCATGTTAAATGAAATAACCCAGTCACAAAAGGACAAATATTTTATGATCTCACTAATTTGAGATCATTAGACTATGCAAACTCATAGGGTCAGAATCTAGAATATAGGTTACCAGGGAACACGGTGGGGGTGGGGAATGGGAGTTAATGCTTAACAGGGTTCCTATTTGGGTTGATGTAGATGTTTTGGTAATGGATGGTGGTGATGGCAGCACAATGTAATAAACAGCACTGAATTATATATTTGACAGTGGTTAAAAGGGGAAATTTTAGGTTGTGTATATATTACTACAACTTTTTGAAACCAAAGCCAGAGGTCTGAACAACACATACAGTGAACTTAATTGTAAACAATGGACTCTAGTTATTAGTACAGTTATAAAAATATTTCTTCATCAATTGTAGCAAATGTATCACACTAATGCAAGGAGTTAATAATAGGGTAGTTGTGGCAGTTTGAGAATTTTTATGAATCCCCAAAAAAGAGATTGTTTGTAAACTAATCTATTCTTCTGGGTATGATACATTTTGAATGCATTAGATTCAGCTGGCATGTCTTGATTAAATTATCTGTTAAGATTAGGGCCTTGCTCTGACTATATCATCAGTAGGGCATGACTCGCATTGTGTCCCTGCCTCTTGGTGGGCTGATATAAACAGACAGTCACTCAAGAAGACACACAGAAGAGTAGAGAGCTTGGTCATTTCAGTCCTGCCATGTGACAGAAAAGAGAAGGCTCAAACAGCTAAAGTCCCAGGAAGAGAGATGAGCCATTTGCCTGATAGTTTGCAACCAAAGAGAACAGAGTAGCTGAGCAGCTGAGCAGCTGGGAAGGCCCGAGAGACCCAGCAAAGATCACCCGCCATCTTGCTTCAATACGTGGCAACTGACTTTGGTCAGAAAGCAGCCTTCAGTTGGACTCTTTAGGAACTTGTAACTGTAAGCTTTTACCCCAAACAAATACCCTTTATAAAAGCCAACATATTTATGGTACTTTGCTTCAGCACCCCTGGGCTAACTAATACAGTGGTATATGGGAACGCTGGATTTTATGCATGATTTTTCTGGAAACTTACTTCTCTAATAAAAAATATTCACTGAGCATTAGAAGAATAATAAGAGTATGCAGAAGAAGGAAGCAATACGGATTGGGACGGGAAGGAGGAACCTCATGGATGACATCCTAAAGGAAGTGGCACCTAACCTAAGACCTGAAAGATGAACAGAATTTATCTACATAAGAATCAACAAATTTTATCTATTTTTTCATCAAAACACTCATGTTTAATGGATATTTGTTGAGTGCCAACTATGGTTCCAGGCTCTATATGGGTGCCAAGAAAATAGTGAAGAACAAACAGATCACATCCTTGACCTCATGGAGATTACACTCTAGCAGAGTTCCCAGAATGTTAAAGAACAAGGAAAGAGTTTTCAGAGAATCCAAGCATTTTTATTCCCTCTTACCTTTCATGACTGGAAAAATACAGGCAGGGTACCTTGAAATTCAAGGTAACAGATCTCCTAGCTTCTAGAACAATCTCCTTCTGAAGCTGTGAGGCCAATGTCTTTGCCAAATTCACTCATCCCCTTCTAGGCCTTATGTTTGGGTAAAGGGGAAGACTGTTTTAGATGGCTTGGTTTCTGAGTCAGGAATTACGGAGACCTTCTCTACACCTACACATCCACCTTAGCTTCTGTTCCTTGCTTATTTTGCAAAATACCTCCCTGGCTTCCATTATCCTGAGGCTGGTACAAAAAATCTGCTGAGACCTTACGTCACAATGTAAGTTCTACGTACCCAGTAGAGGTAGGCCTAATTTTCAAAATACTCTCCTTGCTCTAAAGCAAATATATTAGGTAGAAATCATTTCCAGTACACGATAAGTATTTACTTTACAACAGAATGCATAGGGCAGGGGGGTTTTCAGTGTGGGTTATTTTCCCAATATTTGTGTTGCAAGAATATAATAAAGTGAAAAAGGGTGGGGAAGCGGATGTGGCTCAACTGTTAGAGCTTCCACCTACCATATAGGAGTTCCAGGGTTCAAACCCAGGGCCTCCTGGCCCGTGTGGTGATCTGGCCCATGCACAGTGCTCCTGCACACAAGGAGTGCCATGCCACACAGAGGACTCCGCTGCATAGGGGAGCCCCATACGCAAGGAGTGCACCCCACAAGGAGAGCTGCCCCACATGAAAAGTGCAGCCCACCCAGAAGTGGCACTGCACACATGGCTAGCTGACACAGCAAGATGATGCAGCAAAAAAGAGACGCAGATTCCCAGTGCTGCCAAAAATGCAAGCAGACACAGAAGAACACACAGCAAATGGACACAAGAGAGTAGACAACTGGGGGGGGGGGCGGGAAAGAGAAATAAATAAAATAAAATGTCTTTTTTTTAAAAAAGGTGAAAAATTGTACATTGGGCATGCACACACCCATCACCTGTGTTCCACAATGAACACCTTGCTATATTTACTTTATCACATAGTCATACACCAGCAATCTATCTTAATTTTGTATTCATTTAATAGTAAATTGCAAGCATTAGCTCACTTCATTTCTAAACACTTCAATATACAAATTATTAACTAGAGTTCAAAATTTGTTTATGCCTCTTTTCTTTTATTGAGACCTGTCTTGTGACCCAACATATGGTCTATCTTGGAGAAGGACCTATGAGCACTTGAAAAGAATGTATATCCTGCTATTCTGGGATATAATTCTCTATAAATGTTCTATTAGGTCTAGAACATTTACAATATTATTTAAGTTCCCTGTTTCCTTATTTATCCTCTGTCCAGATGTTCTAGCCAATACTGAGAGTGTTGTATAGAAGTCTCCAACTCTTACTGTAGAGATATCTATTTCTCCCTTCAGTTTTGCCAGTGTGTGCCTCATGTATCTCGGGGTACTCAGGTTAGGTGCATAAATATTTATTATAGGTATTTCTTCTTGGTGAATTGCCCTCTTTTATTAATATATAATGACTTCCTTCATCCTTATAACAGTTTTGCATTGGAAACCTATTTTGTCCAATATTAGCATCATTACTCCAGATCATTTTTATTACTATTCGTGTAGGATATCTTTTTCGAACTTTTCACTTTCAACTTGGTTGTGTCCTTATATCTGAGGCAAGTCTCTTGTAGATGGCATATAAATGGCTCATTTTTTTACCCATTTTATCAGTCTATGTCTTTTGATTAGAAAATTCAATCAATTACTGTTCAATATAATTACTGTAAAGGCATTGCTTACTTCATCCATTTTATCCCTTAGCTTTCCATTGTCATATCTTACTCTTGTCTGTCTTTTTACCCTTTAAGCTTACCTTACTAATAATCTTCATTTCTATACTCCTTTTTTTTCCTTATTTATTTTCTTTTAAATGTTATATTCAAAAAATATGAGGTCCGCATATATCCCCCACCCCCCCTACCCCACTCCTCCCACATCAACAACCTCTTCCATCACCGTGGCACATTCACTGCACCTGGTAATACTTTTGGGGAGGGTGGGGGGAACGTTTGAATATAGGAGATTGTCAGGTATGTGGTTGAAATTATAATGTAGAGAAAACTCCTTAGAAAATATAATACGGAAGGCTACCTGTTTAAGATGCTTAAGGGAGGGCATCTGACATAGGGCAAGCTTCTAGGAAGTGTGCAAATGCTCATTTTGTCATAGTGGGTTATATCATTGGGTGGAGACCCATACAATGAGAGTGAAGGTATACCCACATCCTGGGGAGGACTGATGTTCTCAAACAGAGGGAATTGTATCTCTCGAGAGAATTGGTGGCTCCCAATGGGTTAGGGCAGCCAAGTATGTCAAGCCCTCAACATTGTTGCAAGTATCTCTATACTCTTCTCCAAGTCTCTTGCCCTTGTTTTAATCCTTTCAGGCTGCACTCTGATTAGTATTTCTTGTAAATTTGGTCTTTTGGTAACATACTCTCAGTTTTTGTTTGTCTGTAAAGACTTTACATTCATCTTCATTTCTGAAGGAGAGTTTTTCCAGATAAAGAATTCTTGGCTGGCAGTTTTTCTCTTTCAACATCTTAAGTATATCAAACCTCTTTCTTCCCGTCTCCATGGTTTCTGATGAGAGATCAGCACTTAATCTTATTGAGGTTCCCTTGTGTGTGATGCATTGCTTTTCTCTTGCTGCTTTCAGAATCCTCTCTTTATCTCAGATATTTGTCAGTCTGAATAGTAGGTGTGTTGGAGTAGGTCTATTCTGATTTATTCTGTTTAGGGTGTTTGTTAGTCTGCCAAATGGCTGCCATAGCAAAGTACCAGGAATCTATTGGCTGTATCTTTTAAAGATTGATTGATTGATTTTCCTCCTTCCCCTCCTCTCACCCTGCTGTTTTTGCTGTCCATGTTGTGCTCATTTTCTCTCCTCTAGGATTCACCAGAATTCAATCCTGGAGACCTCTAATGGGGAGAGAGGTTCCCTGTCAATCGCTCCACCTCAGTACCTGGTTTCTGCTGCACTTCACCTTGACTCTCCCCTTGTCTCTCTTTTGATGTGTCATCATCTTGCTGCATGACTTACTTGCGTAGGGCACTGGCTCATCGTGCGGGCACTGGCTTGCCAGGTGGGCACACTTCCTCTTCTTTTTTACCAGGAAGCTCCAAGGATCAAACCCAATTCCTTCCATATGGTAGGCAGAAGCTCTGTCACTCGAGCCACATCTGCTTCCCTCAATTGGCTTTTTAAAGGATATTTATTTAGGGTAAAACTTACAGTTACAAGACTGTAAAAAGTCCAACTCAAGGTTGCTTTCTCACAAAAGTTAGTTGCCACATATTGAAACAAGATGGTCACTGATCACTAGCTGGTCTCTGTCTTCCCCTCTGGGCTTCTTTTTCCTCTTGAGGCTCTGCTTCTTCCCAGTTTCAGCTGCAGACTGGCACAGCGTTTGTCTTTCAGGGCTTCCTATATCAATCTCAGCTCTCTTCCCGAGGTCAGCTGTAAGCTATCAGGCAAAATGTTTCATCTCTCCCCAGGGCTTTAGCTGTTTGAGCTTTCTCCTTCTGTTTCATACCAGGATCAAAAATGAAAAATTTCTCTCTTCCATGTGTTCTCTTGAGAGAGTGTCCATTTATATCAAAACCAGTAAGGGGGTGGGGACTAAAATTGTGTCACACCTTACTGACATAGTCAAATCAAAAACTCCAATCTTAAGGGAATCTAATCATGTTTTTGCATAGTTTGTAACAAATGTTTCACAACAATGCAAAATGTTGGTGGAAGGGTGATGTATGAGACCCCTGTATGATCTTGTGTATGTTTATTTTTAAGTTCACAATCTTTACTATACACTTATTATTTATGCATGTTCATGTATGAATGATGTACTTAAATTAAAAATATATTTTAAAAATAATAATTAATATAGGGCTGTTTGGAGGAAAAATAAACCAAATATCAGATATGGACTATAGTTAGTAGTAATATTTTGACAATCCACTTGCATAGTTTGTAACAAATGTTTGACAACAATGTGAGGCGTGTATGGGAAACCTGTATGATATTAGATGTTATGCATGTTTATTTTGTAAGTTCACAACTTTTACTATACACTTATTGCTTTTGTATGTTCATGTATGAATGATATACCTCAATAAAATAAAAATGGGAACCTAATCAAAGACACCTAAGCTAAATTTATTGCAATCAAAGGATATCACACAGGGAATAGATTAGTTTACAAACATAATCTTACTCTTTTTTGGGATTCATAAAATAATCTCAAATTTCCACAGGGTGTGTTGTCCTTCTTGGATATTAACATTTATGTTGTTCATAAGGATTCATAAGTTTTCAGTCATTATTTCCTCAAATATTCTTTCTGCCCCTTCCTTTTCTTTTTTCCCTCTGGGACAGGAATAACATATGTTTGTGCATTTTGCATTGTCACTCAATTCCCTGAGACCCATTTTTTCCCATTCTTTTCTCCTGTCTTTTCAAGTTTTGATGTTCTGTCCTCAATTTCACTAATTCTATCCTCCATCAATTCAAATCTGCTATTATATGCATCTAATGTACTTTTTATCTCGTCCATTGTGTCTTTCATTCCTATAAGTTCCACTACTTTTATTTGCAGGTTTTCAAATTGTTCTTTATTTTCACCCCATATCTTCTTAATATCCATTATCTCTTTATTCATATTTTCTTTCAATTCCTTAAATTGATTTAGGAGATTTGTTTGATTATCATTGATTAGGTGTCATAAATCCTGTGTCTTATCAGGACTTTTGATTTGTTGCTTTGGCCTGCCCATCTCTTCCTGTTTCTTAGTATGGCTTATAGTAAATATTTGCTGATGTCTAGGCATCTGAATATGTTGGTGAATTTACTCTGATGATCAATTTCTACCTCTTGCATAATGGTTTTATTTCACAGCTCTTCTTCGATTTTTGTTTCAACTTATTCTAAGTCTTTAAAATTGCCCAGCTTAGGTTGTCAAAATAGGGCCAGGTTCTCAGTAATGGGGCACAGATCCACCCCCAGGAGTTTGGGACAAGAGACACCTAAAAGAGGTTTTTCTCCTTGCAGTTTCCTGGCCAGCCAGCAAATGGTGCTTGTTGGTAATCTTTCCAAGGAAGTCACTCTTTCAACCTCCATTTGCCAGTTATTCTGGTCTGGCAAGAGCCAAGATTCAAAGCAGTCTCTGCTGACCAAATTTAATGAAGAGAAACCACTCTCTTCCCTTTGCCTCACCCTTCCTCTCCTGTCCCCCTCTCAGTTTTTATCTAGACTGTTTGTCTTGAGAGTGGAGAATGGGTGCTGTTCCTGCCTGTGGGGGTTAGCAGCTCACAGTTTTTGTTTCAGCTTCTTTGCCTCTCTGTCTCTCACCCTACTGGGGGGTACACAGCACTTTCCTGGTTAGCAAAGCCCCAAAGCAGGTTCCTTGGACAGCTTTTTGCCTTTGTTTCATTGTTTTTGTGAAAGAGTTGAGCCTTGCCTATCTATTCTGATGACATTGTCCCCTATGCCTCTTTTCTTTTTTTTTTTTCTTGTTTTTTTCTATTTTTTTTTATTGATTTTGTAATAATATTACATTAAAAATATATATGTGAGGTCCCATTCAACCCCACCCCCCCACCCCACCTCTCCCCCCCCCCCCCCAGCAACACTCGTTCCCATCATCATGACACATCCATTGGATTTGGTAAGTACATCTTTGGTCACCTCTGCACCTCATAGTCAATGGTCCACATCATGGCCCATACTCTCCTCCATTCCATCCAGTGGGCCCTGTGATATGCCTCTTTTCTTTAAGTAAAGTTTACTTAAGGTAAAATTTTAAAATGTTAAGTGTACATTAGATAAATTTTGACCAAAACGAACACCTGTGCAAACCAAACCTCTATCAAGATACAAAATATTTTTATCATCCTGGTAAGTGCCCTCTTGCTTCCTTCGGTCAATTCCTGTTACTCCACCAAATACAGTCACTTTTATCACCATGGATGAGTTTTGCCTCTTCTAGGACTTCCTATAAATGAAATCAGTCTATAATCTTCTGCCTTACTTCTTTCACTCAATGTGTGTTTGAGATTCATCCATCCTACTGCATGTATCAGTAGTTTGTTCCTTTTTATTGCTGAACAGTTTGCCACGGTACATTTCATAAATTTTGGAAAGCCCATTGTCTTCCCTAATATCTCTCACCCAGAAGAGGTCAGAATTTAGAGGCCAGAGGACAAAAATGTACATAACCCTGGGGCCATGTCATGAAATGGGCTGAAGTATCCCAAGACCAGGAAGGTACAGCAGGAAGGCCAGTGATGGCTCAGAGTAGACAGAAATTGGAAATGGTATGAGAGTAAAGCAGGGCAGGGGACCATCAGAGTGAATCTTGGGAGTACCCAATTTCAATAGCACCCTCTTTGTTCCTAGTTTGAAAAACTCCTTCAAGGCCAAGACAGATAGAGCAAGTACTGATCAAACCAATCACGGGGGGGGGGGGAATGGGAATAACAGGGAAGACCTAATTTAGATAGAGTAGTCAAGGAAAACCTCTTTGAGGAAACATGTAATCTGCAATCCAAATAATAAGAAAGAGCCTGTCATTCCAAGAGCCCAGAAAAGAGTCTTCTAGGAAGCACCAAGGGCAAAGGCTCTGAGATGAAAAAGAGCCTAAGGAAATGACAGAAGGTCAGAGTGGCTATAATGCAGGAAATGATAGGGAGACTGCCCTGAGATAAGGCTGAAGAGAGTGGACAGATCGTGCAGGGTCTTGCAGGCATGGAAGTTTTGTCTTGATCCTAACAATAGGAATCTTTAGAAAATTTTAAGAAAGAGAGGGAGAGGAATTACTTCAATTATGTTACCAAAAGCCCACAGTGGCTGCAGGATGGAAAATGGTGTGGAGAAGGGCAAGTGTGGAGACAGGGGTCCCATTTAGGAAACTGTTGATTATAGTTATCTAAGTGAGAAAAGAAAGTAGTTTGGATCATGGCATGGTAGAGGTAGAAATAGGTATGAAGATAAATTTAAGGAGTAAAAATGAAGGAACTCAGTGATGTACTGATATTTATGAGTGCGTGTATGTCTAGAAAAGTATCTGGGAAAAGAACCACCAAAATGATGGGATTTTTTCATAGATTTTATTTTCTTCATTGTGATTGTATTCTCTAAAATTTCAACAATGAACATGGGTTACTTTTGTAATGGGGAAACAACAATAAATTTATTACATTTTTTAAAACTAAAGGAAGGTGACATCAGACTTCGGCCATTGACATGAATATGGTTTTTGCTATACTAACCTCCTGGGAAGGCCCTCCACTCATCAGAGAGGATGAAAAATATGGGACTACCTCCAATATTCTTAATGGCTGCACATATTCATCAAAATTATTTGGAACCAGATCTGTTGGGGCCCTCAGGGAGCAGGGATGGGGGAAGGGCAGAAGGTTCAATGATACTATTTTGGTTCAAACAACCACCACCTGTAACTGCAAAGTAATAAAATCTGGTTCTGTTTTATGAATCATAAACTGGCTTTGAATGCAGATTCCATAGAAAGCCTACGGATGGATTTTGAAGACTGGAAGCATTCTTAGATGTAACCTATACAGCCTCCCAAGTTTAAAAAACAAAATCAATCATACGGCCTTACAAATTTCTTATATATTACAGGCAAACTCTCATTTCTGAACACCAATAGGAAATTTCTCCCTCCCATACCAAAGGTCTAGATTTTAGGCAGGGTCCCCAAATGGCAATGATTTAATGTTGAGATAATATTTGGGAATGTTATTAAATACATGAATCAGAAACAGAAGAGAGTGGCCTCTGCTGGGAAAACATAGACCAAAAAATTTCCAGCATAGAAGCTCAAATTACATTCCACAATCAAAGAATAATGCAAAAGTGTGATTGAAACTCTTTTTTCAATTTCCTCACTTAAAACCCAAATGCTGATACTAGCCAATCAGACATGATTTTCAGTCATGGGTGACAGCTGCTTTGGCTCTAAAAAAACAATAATTTTTTAAAAGACTTGCCTAACTTTTTCACTAATTTATTTTAAGTCCTCTAAAACTTACCTCTTGTCAGTGATATATTAGGTGGCTCTTGGTATTTTATGGTGATGCATAAAAATAATGTAATTATGAATGTGCCATTTGCAGAAGAAAGTTAGTATCTGGGGAAAATTGCTATTGTAATTGACTGCAATAACTATCCTGGGTTTAAGGACTTGAAATATGTGATCATAATGCAGAAAAACTAAGGAAAGTTAAAATAAGGACTTTAGTGCTGAAGTACACAACTTTCCCCCAGGATCATAGTGTCTGGGTGTTCTCAGCCAGCTCTAGGCCTAGAAAGGGAAAACCCTTGCCTGTCTGAACTTCTCAACCTCTGCTTGAAAACAATTAAGAGCAAGGGTCTTACCCAGCATTCACCTAAGACTAAAGATAAACCAAAACACTGCAGACCAGTGAAAGGATGAGATCCCATTTGTTTTTGCCAAGTATTTGAATAGATTTTTCAATGCAACTCTTTATTACCTGTCCAAATGGAAGAGGTTTTTAATGCTTTCCCCCTTCAGAGGAAAAGATACGCTCTCATGATCTGCCCCAAATTCATCTGCCAAAACCACATACCTGTCAATGATACTACCCTGCTCAAATACCTCCAGTGCCCACACCCCACCACATACTGCCTGGAAAATAAAATCCTTAGCCTGACATTCAAGACCCTCTACCATTTCGTCCCAATCAATAGTTCTAACTCTATTTACCAATACACAGCACCCCTTTCACATACCCTACACTCAAAGGTAAATTAAACTAATTCCTATTCCTGCCACATGCCACAAGTTTTCCCATCCTATTCTGTATATCCATGCTCTTTTCCCTGGCCCTGCTCTGTAACTGTTAAGTCCAATGTTTAGTTGTTAGTACTCATCTGACCCAGGGACTGCTCCTGCTTTCTTTCTTTCTTTTTTTTTTTTTTTTAATCTTTTTTTTCTTTCTTTTTTTTAATGTTACATTCAAAAAATATAAGAGGTTCCCACGTACCCCCCACCCCCCTCACCCAACTCTTCCCACATCAACAACATCTTTCAACATCATGGCACATTCATTGCATTTGGTGAATACATTTTGGAGCACTGCTGCACCACATGGATAGTGGTTTACACCATAGTTTACACTCTCCCCCAGTCCACCCAGTGGGCCATGGCAGGACATGCAATGTCCAGCATCTGTCCCTGAAATACCACCCAGACAACTCCAAGTCCTGAAAATGCCCCCACATCTGACACAGGGCAGGCTTCTAGGGAGTGTGTGAGTGCACATTTTGTCATAGTGGGTTATATCATTGGGTAGAGACCCATAACAATGAGTGTGAAGGTATATCCACATCCTGGGGAAGAGTGATGTTCTCAAACAGAGAGAATTGTGTCTCTCAAGAGAATTGGTGGCTCCCAGTGGGTTGGGGCAGTCACGTGTGCCAAGCCCTCAACATTGTTGCAAGTATCTCTGAATATGGTCCTTCAAGTAATGAAGATTGATTGTCATGGTGGGCCCTGAGGGGAGGGTGAAAGAGGTGTTGAATACATGAAATCAGGGTAACTGTGGGGCAATAGAAGTGTTCCACAAGACCATGCCATGATGGATATAGGTCATGTTAAATTACACCAAAAATGTATAAAGTTCTATAGGCTAAAATGTAAACCATAATGTAAAACATAACTAAAAATTTAGAAAATAATATAGTCTAAAATATAAACCACAATGTAAACCCAAATGAAACCATGTTTGAAAGCTATGTTTCAATATCTGTACATCAGCTGCAGCAAATATAATATGAACATGTAAAAAGATCATTGCTGGGGAACGGACAAAGTGTTTGATGTTGGATATGTGGAAGTACCCTACATTGTATATGTGAATTACTGTGATCTAAAACTTTTTTGAAGACAAACAATAATTAGGAAAAAAGAAAGGATGTAGACACTGAGGAAGAACTGAAAGAAATTGCCTTGCCATTGTACACACAGAGCAACATCTATAGCAGTGATGAAAGGCAAAACGTCAAAAACAAAGCTTTTTCATTTTCTCATTTTTTGATACCCCAAATTATTTTTATTTAATTTTTCTAAATTAATATGTATTCTATATCTAACTTTTAAACCCATCACTATATTCCATTTTACTATTAATGGAACTTGACAATATATTAGGCTTCATTTTTGAAGTTTTGGACCACAGAGAGGTCCCCTATGGCAGGGGAGGAACACTGATGGCGGGTGTTATTGATGGGGGACACATAGTTGGGAGGGTGTTCTCCAGGGCATGTATACAAGGTACTTAAAAATGTTTGGATATTTTCATAGTACTTACAGTTAAAAACAACAACTGAGGGAATGCTGTGCTCCTTTCTTGAAATCATCTCCTCCTTTGGCTTCTAGTACCCTTTACTCCCTAGATTTTTCTGCTACCTTTCTGGCATCTCTCTCTCCTTTATCAGACTCATCCTCTTCCTCTTCCCAACTTGTAAATGGGAACTGAGTCCTGGGTCCTCTTCTCTTTTCTACATTCTCTCTATAGGTGATCTCATATAGCCTCATGGTTTGTAAAACTAGCATTACTAAGATGATTCTCAAATTAATATCTCAATCCTCCACCTCTGTCCTAACTCCAAGTTCATGTATCCAACTGTTATTTGACATCTCCACCTAGATCTCAAATTAAACCAGGCACCCAATCTGTCCCCATACTACCACTAAACCTACTCTTTCCTGATCGTCCTATCTCAGTGAATGGCAATTTTAAGCCAGAAGCCTGAATTGTATACTTTTGCCCCTCTTCTACCTCATCCCACATTTCTAAGAACTGAATAAGAGATGCAAGTTTTGTGGGGGAGTAAGTGGGGAGTCACTTTTTAAGTGTGAGGTACTGTTGTAAGTGAGGAGTCACTTTTTAAGTCTGAGGTGCTGTTGGTCATGCAGGTGGAAATGTTACATAGACAGCTGAATTTATGGATCTGTAGCTTAGGAATGAGATCTGGGGCCAGAGATGTAGGTTATGGAGTCATCTCAAATACAAGGAAGTGGGACATAAGTGACAGGGAGAAGTCTAAAGCCCTAGATTTTTAGTTTGGGTGATTGAGTGGATGGAATATCATTCACTGTGATATGGAACACAGGAGAAGGAACAGTTTGCAGAGAAAGATGATGGGGTCAGTCATAGATACAATGAGTTTGAAGTGACTGTAGGACATCCAGGTCAAAATGCTAAATAGGCAATTGGCTATACAGTTTAGGAACTCACAAGAAGACAACAACTTAGGAGGGAACATTAATATCTAAGGACTAGTTGGAGGAAAGGGGGCCCAATAAGGAGTCTGGGAATGAAGAGTCAGAGAGGTCCAAGGAGAGCCACAGCATGCTTCCAGTATACAAGACACACCACATCAAAATAGCAGAAATACAGCATCACTCAGGCTCTTCTAGTTCCTGTTTTTTTTCCCAACATGACACCCTCAGTTATGTAGTTTGGAAATTTATAGAAGTTGAATGCTAGAATTGAATCATATCCTCTATCCCACAGTTCAGGAGTGGAGTGCACAGACAGTGGGGCCAGGTTGCCTGTTTGACCTTAAGCAAGAAACTTGTCCCTCAGTTTACTCACCTGTAAAAGAGGGAGAGTATGTTCTTCAGGGTCTGTGATGAGACTTGAACAAGTTAATATTTCAGAAGCACTTAACACAGTGTCTGGCAAAAAAGTAAACATTACATAACTACTTGTTAAAATAAATAAAATGCAATAGGGAAATAGATGTAGCTCAAGCAGTTGGGCTCCTGTCTACCATATGTGAGGTCCAGGATTCAATACACAGGGCCTCTTGGTGAAGGCAAACTGTCCTGTGTGGGAAGTTCACACATGCAGAGTGCTGCCCCATACAAGGAGTGCTGCCCCGCACAGGAGTGCTGGCCTGCATGGAGAACTGATGCAGCAAGATGACACAACAAAAAGAGACACGGAGAAGAGACAATAAGAGACACAGCAGATCAGGGAGCTGAGGTGCAAGAGAATGATCGCCTCTCTTCCACTCTGGAAGGTCCCAGGATTGGTTCCCGGAGCTGCCTAATGAGAATACAAGCAGACACAGAAGAACACACAGTGAATGGACACAGAGAGCAGATAATGGAGGGAGGGGGGGAAATAAATAAATTAATTAATCTTTTTTAAAAAATACAATAGATTCAGCTGTGAAGCTCCTAAAAGAAACTATATAGGCCACACCACCAGGAGATTTGGGTTTAATCTGTATGGGGTGGGTTCCAGGTATCAATATTTATTTAAAACTCCTTAGATGATTCTAATCTGTAGCCAAGGCCAAGACACAGTGATCTAGCCCAATGCTTCTTAAACTTTAATGGGTGTAGGTGGATCTTGTTAAAATGCAAATTCTGATTCAGCTGCATTTTTAGCAAGCAACCAGGTGGTGCAGATTCTGTCTCTCTATTTGAGTCATCTGAAACTGGGATCCTTTACAGGTAACATAAACACCCTACCCTCACCTTCAGGCTTGTGATACAATACCTAGCCACAATGGTCCTGAATTTGAGTTTTAAAAGGATTCCTTTTGATGACTCCTCTTGCAAAGTGAATCATCTTTTGGAGCAGAAAACATTGTCCTCTAACAAGGTTTGTTGAAAGGTCAGGGTTGCTTGAAAAGGGCTGAGCCAGTGGTGTTGCCTGACCCTAATTGTAAGGGTCACTGAAGGATTCTGGGTGGATTTGTGAGCACCAAGACCTGGCAGGCAATGGGGCAAGGGAGCTTTCCTGCTCCTTGTTAGCAGCCTCCAGAAGACTCAAGCGCCACAAGAATTTTCCCCCTCCCCAGCAGCCAAATCCCTGGCTTTCTCAGAGGTCTTGTCCCTCATCAGCTGTTCCACCTGCTACTCAACTCATTTAAATGTCAAACCAGCTGTGCCAATTAGCACTGACCCAGCTATCCAGAGCCTAAAAAAAATGAGGTGTAAATGCAAAAACCAGGATGAAGAAGCCCTTAGAAAGTGATGCTGCCACCTCCACCCCAGACCTGCTCTTATATTTCGTCAAGGAAGGGAGGCTTTTCTATAAGATGCTATCAAAGAGGGGAGGGGAACACACATGCAAAGGAAAGCAAATATGGCCATGTACGACCATAGCAAGCTGATCTTTTCAGATTCTGTCTGTAGAGCTGTATTGAACTTTCTCTGGAAACCTATGACATTTGATGGATGGAATAAAAGCACCTGTGTTAAGGCTTCACATGGGGATTGCTAATAAGGAGTACACTCGACTGTGTTTATGGATTAATCAGACTCATTAGAAGGAAAATGTTGATAATTTTGACCAAATGTGCTTAGATTCTGTGACAGAGGTAAGAATCACTTGGGACTTCTGGAGATAGTCATATGCACCCCTATTTGTACGACAAACTATATTTAAATATCAGGCACCAAGAGCAAATGGCCACTTTATGAAAGACAACATCCTATACCTTCTGCCAGTTTTTTCAACTGAGTCAAATTGGTTATACCATATCAACAAAGCAAAACAATTATGTTACTACTGCTTTGGACATCAGTTGTTCAATGTTAGCTCAGATAGATAGTCCTGACTTCTGTTTGCCCTCCATCTTAACAGAACCACACACTCACAGTGTCTAGGTCTGCTACCACTAGTTCCTGTCACTAACACTGATGTTCAAGAAAGAAGAAATGTCCCAAGTTAAGTCACGCAGTGTGCTCAAGTGAACAGAGTTCTAGTCTGGGAGATCCAGAGTCTAGTCCAACATTTGTCACTAACTTACCTGGTGACCCCTCTGGCCCTCTCTCATCCTAGTTTCCTCATCAGTAAAATGAGAGAGTTAAATGAGATTATTTCAAAGACACCATCCAAATGTGACCTGCTAGGGTTTCTCTGAAAACTTTTTTCTTTCTCTTAACTCTCATTTCATAGCCACTGAAGTATCTGTACCTGATACACCTGTGCTCAGACTCCTACATTACACTAAAGAGCCAAGTCTCCAAGACTAGAGAAAGGAGAAAGATAATCAGCTGTGAGTCTTTTAACCTTTACAAACCAACTCGCCAAGGACTCGAGAATTTCTATTCTAAGCATATTTTCAGAAATGACCTTCACATTTCTTCAATGAGCAGTTTTAGTGCTTAACATGAGGGTTAGGAATGTGTGCCAGAAGTAAATCCCAAGATTTCAGGTCCATCAAAGGAGTCAGAACTGGATGGCATCCATACTCCTTCTCCCCAGTCCTTGAGCATATTACCTAACCTCTCTGAGTCACAGATTCCTCACGTGTAAAATGAGGATGGTAATAATATAACCTACCCCAAGGTGTTCTTCTGAGGCTTCAAAGAGACAAGACAACTGCCCCACCCAGGACATGGTGAGCACTAAATAAGGGCTACCACTAAGGATCAGGTTTTTCGCTGTGTTCCTACCCTTATAACAGCTGGAAGAGTAGATGTTTCCCTGTCTGCCTGAAGCTCTTACACACCCATAACGTTTCCATAGGTGCTCAGGTAGAAATTACTTCAGGGTAGGTGACTAAGGAGGCAGAAGTGTGTGAATCAAGCATTTTCCCACCAATTGATATGAAGAAATATTCTACTCCCCCTAAGGAATGTCACATGGGAATTTTTTAGCTGCTTGTCTATGCCACATCCCCTTATTATCAGGAGCTCTTGAGTCATTCCATGTGAGACTTTGACTAAGCTTGTGGATCAACTGAGTTACTGCATGCATCTGAAAAATGTTCATAATACATATTTAAAACCCTAGAACCTACATTTAAATATCCTCATTATTGTGAAATTCATCAGCAAAAAAAGAGGGACTTGAAGACAAAAGTGATCAACAACATGAAATTGATGAGCACAGAGTGACTGGGAGAGAAAAGAAAATTTAGCTGTGGTTAAAATTTCACCTTGTTGACACTGTTTTGTGTGTGTGAGATGATGTTGGGTCAACCTGGCATTTTTTAATATATCATATTATTCATGTAAACAAGGCAGTTAATTGTCTAAGTGTCTTAAATACTTCCAGCCTAATAGAGGAAAGCATCAATATGGATTTTTGACCCCTAATCATTTGCCTAATAAACTCTAAACAAATCCCTCATTACCAATTTCCCTTAAAAACAAAAATACCCTGCTAAAAATGGAAGACCCACAAACAGATGGTGTCCTCACAATGTGTGGACTCTAGAGTCATCATCAGCCAGTGACCTTGCCTCACCTTCCTCTATACTTCCCCAACTCCCATCTCCCCTGACTAGAATTGTGCCATCCTACCAGTGTTTGCTCCCCAAATCATCTCCTAATCATTTCTCAACCTTTTCACGTCTGCTTAATAGTCATTGCAGTAGTAATAATAATAATAATGATAATACTAATAATAACAATAACTACAACTTATCAAGCCCCTAATATATGCCAGGCATGGTACTAAATCTTTTGTGTACATGGTTTCCTTTAATTCTTGTAATAACATTGTGAAGTAGAGAATGTTGTTACCCCACTTTGATGTCAGTTTCAGGAAATATGATATGAATAAGTTAAAAGATTATTGCTGTGGAAGGGAAAAGGTTTTACAGTGGATCTGTGTGAGTACTGTATATTGTATATATGAATTACTGTGATCTAAGACTCTTGTGAAGAGAAGCTCAATAATTAGAAAAAAAGAAAAGAAAAAGATAGGATGTAGAAATTTTCCCAAATCAATATGTACTCTAGATCTAACCTTCAAACTCATCGCTATATTCCATTTTACTAGTAAGGGAAACTGACATTATATTGGGATTCACTTTACAGGAAGTTTTGGATCACAGAGTGGTTCAACAATGGCAGAGGAGGAATACTGATATGGGATGTTATTGACAGGCTATATATGGTTGACAGGGAGTTATACAGGGCATATGTCCAGGGTACATGGTAATGTTTAGATATACTCATAGTGGAAACAATTAAAAACAACAGCTGGGGGGGTACTGGGTTCCTGGCCAGGGGGGGCTCTGCCGTGGTCCTTAGGGGAACAGCGGCAGTCCCCCAGGTGCAACGGTAAGGATCAGGAAGGAATGAGGGTTCAACAGTGGGCTCCTGATACTGAAGGCTATGCTTGTGAGCCTATACACCTGCAATAAGAATAAGGCCTAGAGTAGCATTGTGTCTGGGAGTTTCCTCCTGACAGCCTTCATGTTATTCAAATGTGGCCACTCTCGAAGCAAAACTCAGCATGTAGATGCAGTGCATTCCCCCCAGCGTGGGACATGACACCCGGGGATGAGCCTCCCTGGCACCGAGGGATCACTACCAAATACCAGCTGAAGATGCAACTAGAAAATGACCTTGAATTAAAGGTTTAATGCGGATCAGCAGAATATCCCTGTCTACATATAATAACATGACTTCAAAATGCTGTTTGACCTAATGTAAGGGGGAAATGGAAAGGAGAAATGAGTTTATATGGCTATGAGTCTCTAAAAAAGAGTCTGGAGGTTGTCAGAAGGATTGCCTTATACACAACTGAGCAGAGTCTCAGAGACAGATAAAGTAGATACAACCCCAGGTATTGGTTCTTTTGAGGGCTAAAGAGACCCACGGGATCTATGGTCATGGCAGATGGGGTTCACTGCCATATCAGATGGCCCTTCTTTGGAGCTGGTGTTTCTGCCTGATGGAACTGGACTCAGATGGGATCTCTTTTCACAAGACTTTCATGCTACTTTACTGGAATTGTAGTTGGTGCTGGGGTTTAAGATATATTCAGGGGATTTGAATCTTTGGACTGACAATATGATAGCCAGGCCCTGAGCCTCAACAGACTTCATCTCCTACACTCTGATTGATTGGACTTACTCCACTCAGCTAAATGGAGTTGAAGAAGGTCAACCACCACACCATGGAGCCTAGAGTGCCTACAACTGAAAGCAGGAGGATTGCATCCAGTATCCATGTGGAATCTAAGCCCCCACTTGACATAGATGTGGAATGGACACAACCAATCCAATGTCCACAGAGAAAATGTGGCATTGGTGTGTGAAGGGTGGCCATGGTGGCTGCTGGGTGCGGGGAATGGGAGGAAGAGATGAGATGGGGAGGTGTTTTCGGGATGTGGAGTTGTCCTGGGTGGTGCTTCACGGACAACTACAGGACATTGTAGATCCCCCCAGGGCCCACTGTATGGAACGTGGAAGAGTGTGGGCTATGATGTGGACCATTGACTATGGGGTGCAGCGATGCTCAGAGATGTACTTACCAGGTGCAATGGATGTGTCATGATGATGGGAGAGAGTGTTGCTGTGGGGGGAGTGCGGGGTAGGGGCAGTGGGGTTGAATGGGACCTCATATTTTTTTAATGTAATATTTTTAAAAAATAAAAAAAAAACTATATCTTAGAAAAAGTGTATGAGAATGTTGATGAAAATTTGGAAAATATTTTGAATTGTTAAATAAAAATATATTTTAGTCAAAAAAAAAAAGCTAACACAGCTACTCAGTACAACTATGTCTGTCAGATTCCAAAGCCTTTCTCTCCACCATGCCATCACTATGAATTATCTTTTCAGAATCGGACAAATATTATAAAGAACCCCAGGTGGTATAATCCAAATTCAGACAATGTATGACCACAAAGTAAAATGTCTTTCCTGTTTTTCAACCAACACCCCAGCAAGTTCGTATCCAAATGAATGCTACCGCTCTGAGTTGTTCCCATCAGGGGTCATATACTGGTTACAAGGACATAAGCATTGCTCCAAACTTTCTGCAGTACTTTTGGTCAGACCTGCCTTCAAAGCTCACTTTTAAGCCACGAAGGAGTTGTCTCCTTTTTTTTTTTTTTAATTTGGGCAAAAGACTTTTTTTTTCAGTCAAAAGATAACAGTTATATAGGTTTATAATCATCAGAGATCAAGGTATATGGATTCTAGTTAATCAAGTTCTAGCAATTTCACATATTTACTTTTGCCTTTTCTCACATATACTTAAAGGTAAATAGGCAACTATATAATGTTTCAGTAATCACAATCATTTGTTAATTACTGACTCTTGGTTTCAGAGCTAGATATCCAAAATCCAGTTCTTTTTTTTAATACATTTTTAAAGGATACTTTACTTTTTTGTCTTTTTTTTAATATTACATTAAAAAAATATGAGGTCCCCATATATCCCCCACCCCCCTCACCCCACTCCTCCTTTTGAGAGAGCTCCAGCTCATTTCTAAACCCAAAACATGCATTGCTGAGCATGATCACCTACCTTATTTTTTTTAATTTTTTTATTTTTTATTGACTTTGTAATAATATTACATTAAAAATATATATGTGAGGTCCCATTCAACCCCATCCCCCCACCCCCCCTCTCCCCCCCCCCAACAACACTCGTTCCCATCATCATGACACATCCATTAGATTTTGTAAATACATCTTTGGGCACCTCTGCACCTCATATACATTGGTTCACATCATAGCCCATACTCTCCTCCATTCCATCCAGTGGGCCCTGTGAGGATTTACAATGTCCGGTGATTGCCTCTGAAGTACCATCCAGGGCAGCTCCATGTCCCAAAGACGCCTCCACCTCTCATCTCTTCCTGCCTTTCCCCATACCCTTCGTCCACTATGTCCACTTTTCCCATTCCAATGCCACCTCTTCTATGTGGACATTGGATTGGTTGTGTCCATTGCACCTCTATGTCAAGAGGAGGACCTACCTTATTCACCAGTGTGGGCTCTAATGGCTTTAGTTCTTTGCTGGAATCTAGCATTTTCTTAGAGGACAAAGCTTTGTCACCACTGAGGAGATTCAAAGGAATGTGTGACATGCTCTGAACACAATTTGATGATTGTGTTTCTTCCTCTTCCTCAACATCTAGTATCTGGTTTGACTTTCTACAATTTCATGGTGAACAGGCAATGAGGAATCAAGTAGTTCTTTTATGAATCAGAAAAGAAATAAAATTATCTCTGAAAAATCCCTCTCAATGCAAATGAGTCCTAGAAGTTTGAGTTCTTCAGCAGACATTCACATACCTGGGAGGGTTTTCAATGGAAACCAGTTACTAGGGCCTTTGATTTAGAGTGGCTGGTATCCAACTAGCATCCCAGGGGCTACTTACAGTGAAACAGGAAACAAACTGCTTCCCACTGCAATTATCCTTTGGTTAGAACTCTTTACTCCAGGAACAAATTAATTGTTGGTGTAAACTCTGTTCCTACCCCCATCCGATGTACATATGTGAGAGGACGGAGCAAAACTCTTTGCCAGGTGGCCACTTGCAAACAGATGGGCAATGGCAAAACAGCTGCCAGTTGAAAGTTCTTGTCATCACCTTTCAATATATATTTCAAGCTATCCCTCTACTCCTTATGATAAAATATTATAATATTCTAGCTTATTTATTGCCCAGGAAATAACTGTCCTAACATAAGCTCGATGTACCAAACCACATTGCTACGTAAAATGCATGTTTCATGGATCAATTGCCTTCACGCAAATAACATCACTTTAATTTAACACTCTCATTAAGTGTCAAGCTTTGTGCATTTGAGTGTTGCAAAGGACACAAAGATGAATTGTTATTTAGAATCTGGAATATTATATCAACCTAACATCCCTGGCCCAACCAAAGAGACTTTCTGGATGTAGAAGTTGCAAAGAAAGGGAGCTTCAAAATAATCTGATCAAGGGATGGTCAACCTGCGGCTAGCCTTTCAGGCAAGTGTGATGGAAAACTAAAAGTCATTCTGAATGGAATTGATGCTATAATTAAACGTCATGTTATATCCCTTGGCTTATATATTGCCTTTGAAATGCCTGGGAGCACTGTAATCAACAGGCAATGGGGAGAAAGGCTTTCATGATCTTTTGTCCAAAATGAAGCAGTGGATTGAGACATTTGTCAGTGGTACTAGTGAAGTTTAGAGTTTGCCCTTAGATTCCATTGAAAAATCTCACCCTGCACAATCCAGGGAGCAATATTTTCTGGCGATTTATTGGGGGGGGGCAGTTCACTGGGGCTCTTGAACTTTTTCACCACCTTCCTCTCTTCACCTTTTATTCATAGCCTCCCACACTTCTCCCCATCCTCTGCTAGCCATCGGAAGAGTTCTCACAGACCTTGGTCTAAGATGCTGCTTTGGATACGTGGAGTGTTTGTGACTATCCTAGGCAAGTATTTAACTTGGTAAGTGTGTTAGTCAGCCAAAGCGGTGCTGATGCAAAGTACAAGAAATCTCTTGGCTTTTATAAAGGGTATTATTTGGGGGTAAAAGCTTACAGTTACAAGGCCCTAAAGAGTCCAACTCAAGGCTGCTTTCTAACAAAAGCCAGTTGCCACATGTTGAAGCAAGATGGTGGCTGATTTCTGCCCGGTCTCCTTCCTGGGCTTCCTTTCCTCTTAAGGTTCCATGGGTCTAGCTTCTCCTGATCTTGTCTTGTCTCTCAGGGCTTCCTCTCAGCTGCAAAGTATCAGGCAAATGGCTCATCTCTCAACAAAAATTGCAGAGCTCTCTCTTTTCCCGTGTCTTTTTTTTTTAAGATTTTATTTTTTATTTATTTCTCTCCCCTTCCCCCCACCCCTGTTGTCTGCTGTCTGCTCTCTGTGTCCATTTGCTGTGTGTGTTCTTCTGTGTCCGCTTGGATTCTTGTCAGCAGCACCAGGAATCTGTGTCGCTTTTTGTTGCGTCATCTTGCTGCATCATCTCTCTGTGTGTGCCGCACCACTCCTGGGCAGGCTGCACTTTTTTTGTGTGGGGCTGCTCTCCTTACGGGTGCACTCCTTGCACGTGGGACTCCCCTACATGGAAGACACCCCTGCGAGGCACAGCACTCCTTGTACACATCAGCCCTACATATGGGCCAGCTCACCATACCGGTCAGGAAGCCCTGGATTTGAACCCTGGACCTCCCCATGTGGTAAGTGAATGCCCTATCAGTTGAGTCAAATCCACTTCCCTCCCGTGTATTCATGAGTAAGTGTCCATTTATATCGGCCCACCAAGAGGGTGGAGACTCAATCTGAGTCACACCCTACTAACGTGGTGGAATTTAAACCCCAATCTTAACAGGTAATTTAATCCAGGGCCCCTCAACTGAATTCAATATAATCAAAAGGATGTCACACCCAGAAGAACAGATTAGTTTATACACATAATCTTTCTCTTTTTGAAATTTATAAAATAATCTCAAACTGCCACAGTAAGGTAACAAATTCAAGTGAAATGCAGCTGAGATACTCAACTGAGGATCTGGTGTGGAAAGCACATTATACCCCAAATGCATCTATAATATTCTAATTAATGAGTAAAATTCACATTCCCACATGAACTGGAAATGCTCAATTTCTTCCCTCAGGGTTTTCCCTCTGGTAAGGCTGCCTTCATTAGAGTTGATACAGTAATATATCCTTTATTTGTGCTTCTAAGTAGGAAATGCTCTAAGAACTCTTCAGTTACTCTCTTTGGTCTGGCTTCTAATGTTCTTCCACAGAGAAAAACTTGTCTCACATGTAACCTGAGAACACAACAATGTTCAAATCATTTTGTAGGCCAGTGAAATGTTATAATAAGCACAAATAGAACAGTAGCAATGTCTGTAAACATTACCCATGTTTGCTACACATTTCCCCATCAACAAGATCCATCTGCATTCAGAATGTTTTAGTAATATTAACGTAGCATTATAACTCTAAATGCATCTGGCTTTCCTTGCCTGTAAATAGAAAGAGGAAGCCTTAAGTTATAAGGATGAGTGGCTGACTGCAGAAATGGATCCTTCTTCCTTTGCTATATTATTTTCCTCCCATAAAGATTCTTGATTCGTGGTGAATTTGCTTCCTGGTAGGCCCCCTGAAAACTCAAAGTGATAATGAGAAACTTGTATTCTCCCCAGTTCTCCATGGACCACCAGTCACAGAGAGAACATTACCAATTTATCATCTTTCTTTGGCAGGGCATGTTGCCTGCCACTATTGAATCACAGGACATGAGCACAATACTTCTCAGGGGCTGAATTTGCTCCTGCCTAAGTTTGTGGAAATATCAGGTTTGACAAAAAGTAATTTCACATAAGCTTGTCTGGTACTACTTGAGTCAATTTTTTTTCTTTTCCTGCATCTCTCTTCACATTGCCACGTATTAGTTTAGAAGTCCAAGTGATCAAACAACTTCTAATGACATTCTCATAGTTTTTGATGACACGAAAGTCAAGTCACAAGGGCCATAACACTTGTACACTTGGTTAGAGAATCCCTTTCCTTTGGAGGATAGCAAATCTCCCTTTAGGTCCTAATGCCCCTTTAGGTCAAATGCTTCAGCAGTTCAATAACATCCATGGATGTGCTGCAAATTCCTACGAGCCATTTTTAGAAAGAGTAGAAAATTTCTAAATGTAATTTGGTAACCATTTGAAACAGGCATTGATGAAAGACTTTTTGAGTAACAACTATGTATACAGCCCTGGGAGGGATGCTAAATACACACTTTGACTCAATGAAATGTTTATGATTATGAGACAACCCAGAAATCCATTGTTCGCCTGTGGCTTATTTAGAACCATTGAGGGAGTGTGTGTGCATCTTCAGTAAAGTCAATATGAACTGAATCTTGTCCCACTGTTTCATCATTGCTGAAATTTTTCACTTACCCTGACAGCATTGCCAATGCTATCATTCACTGTTGATTCAGAAATGTACTTCATAAGCATTTCTCTCTTTACTTGCACAGAAGGCATTCAACTATTTATTGATATTGAGACTCTCTGGCCAAAGGAAACATCAATTTGGCTTCTTTTCTCCTCTCATTTGTGGGACAGTCCCAAATGTCTCAAGGACCAGCCTAAGCAGCTGTCTGTGTTTATGATCATTTTTTTCTGAATGATGTCCACATCTACTCCTAGAGAAAATGAGGCTGAAGCAGGGGGTGGGGGAGACAGGCAGGAGAAAAGGGTAGAGGGAATGGAGGGACTGGAAAGTTTAGTTAAATCCCTTGGAATAATGGTAACAGTGCTTATTTAAGCCCTTGCCTTGGCCCCAAATATCAAAACCAAGAAAATTCATTATTTTCCCTGTTCTTTAATAATATATATATATATATATTCTTTTAAAAGTACTAATGTATCATTTCCACAACTTGTTATACAGCTGGAATTTGCTTGTTCTGCTTACTAGCTCCGAGGACTCTTCTATCACTGCCATGGCAACTGAGTTGAAGTCCTGGCTCTGCTCCTTTCGAGCTGTGTGACTCTGAAGCAAAGCACCTCACTTCTTGGACTTGTTTCTTAATTGGTAAAATGCGGAGCAAACAGTACCTGCTGCACAGGGTTGTCATGACATTCAACATCAAGATGAGAAGGTGGGACACTAGAAAGTGCTCTATACTGCATGCAGACTCCAAAGTAGTATATAAATGCAAGGTGGTGTTGTATAGTGATAACCTAAGTTTACATGGTTGCTGAGAGAAGCTGCAAGATCCCAAAGTGCTTCTGGAATCAACAAAGATACATTCAGTTGCATGAAGTGTGATTTAGCAGTAAATATGGTTTGCTGTGTTATTCCTTTACACATGTGCCATCCATGTATGCAGTACCTATCTATTAGGCAAAGCAGATGATTAATCAGCAACCCCACCTCCCAATCAGGCTCAGTAGAAGGGTTTGCCAACGCCTTTGACACGAAGCTGTGTGCACTCTCTCAACTCAGTGCCTGCCTTAGACTCCCCAGGCATCAGATACCTCCAGTCTACATGCAGACTTCCTCATGAAGCTTCTGCTCCCCAGGAAGAAATTGCATTTTTACCAGCATACAGAAGAGAAATGGAGGGGAATACGTAATGTGAATCCTTTACCATGTGCAAACAACCAACTGGCAGCTACTTGGCTGTTGGCCATTCAAATCCTAGAACCCATCTGGCAATGGGAATGCATTTACTCCTCCCGGGGTCTATGCATGTATTCTGGACAGCAATTAGCTCGAGCCATGACCAAGCAATTTCATTCCAGTGATTTACCACAAAAAATATTTACACCCAATTCCAGCAAGAATAACCAAAGAATTACCCACAATCACTGATTATTCATATACACACTGTGTAGAGACAAGCAATTCGCAGAGATGATACGAGAGCTTGTGTCTGTAACATTCTCATGAAGTACTTCCCCACATATTTTTCATGTTTCTGCTTCCTGTAATCATGGGGGGAAGGGGGATAGGCAATGGAGGTGTTTCTAAATAATGAAACGAAGGCATAGAATATAAGATGACTTGCTTCAAGTAATATAGCTGGTTAGTGAAAGACCCAGACCTATAACTCAGGCTTTCTGATTCCCAGTTTCTTCAATAGATGCTGATGTATATACATTTGATGTTAAACGGCTAAATGAGGAAAAGAGTTGTAATCAATGTACAGGTGATGAAACACAAAGGAGTTGTTAAAAAGGCCACATCAGGACTGCCATCATCATTGGCACATCAGCATTCAGCATTTTCAAGGAAAACTCTTTGATCTTTTCAATGCAAATGCTGATTGCCACCAATGCTTGGAAAGAGAAGGCCCCACATTAACAGGCCCATTCTGTTGCATCAATCAAAACATACTGAGGTTGACCCCTCATCTACCTGTCCCCAGGAACTCAGCTTCTGTGTGACTCCTATCTGAAATTCACTTGCCCAATTTTGGGAATCACAATGTGTAGTCCCTACATTAATAATCACAGTTCCTCAGCCTCTTGACTTCTCTTCAGAAACAAGCAGGAGAAAAAGCCACACAACAAAGAGAACATCTTGGGTCATTCATTAGCAACCATGGCAAGAAAAAAAGTAGTATCTCAAAGACAAACAGGGATGCACTCAAATGAGATACCTTCTCCCCAGTTTCTCCTGGCCTGCATATCTCATGAAAAAAGTTATTTCTCAGAAAGTTATTTTTGTTGTTTTTATATGAAAGCGCCTACAGGACTATAAAATTTTGCACTGATTAGGAGTTGCAAATAAAGCAGAGTCATGCTATTAAGCCACAAACATTGCAAGTCATTTTTCTACTCCCCAGCCTTACTAATTACTGAAAATAATTATACAACAGTAAGTGCTTTCTCCCTCGATGAGTTTGGGCTGATCATAATAGAAAGTCCTCAGGCAAATTAGAAGTCTAACAACTACTTTGGAGAGGACAGTAAACTGGGAGGAGGAGAACACAAGAGCAGAGCCGAGGAGAACTGGAGTGATTTGGATTTGCTCAGGGAATTTCTTACCTCAGAATAGTATTGAATCAATTTCCTGATGGTTCTTCCCAGATTTTAGGAGCAAAACTAGAACAATAAGCTTGTGCATTCCAATTTCAGCTTAAACTCTGTTCAAGTGATTTTCTTGCCCAAGAGAGACTGCTTACGTTGGTGGCAATTCCCAACGAGGGATCCCAGAGGTCACCCCTTGCAACCAGCGAACCTAAGCTGGTACTACAAGAGAGGGGCCTGAACCACCTTCTACAATGCCCGACTCACTACAATTGCTTGTGATTGGTCTCATCCCTGGCACCTATATCCCATCTGTTGGTTGTTAATGATCTTTTATGAGTAAAAGGATTATACAAGGAAATACACACACCTTGAGTGCTCCATTCAATGAGATATCAGAATAGAAAACATTTTAGTCACCTCAAAAAGTTCTCTGAGGCCCCTCCCAGTCAGTGCACGCGCATGACACACACACACACACACCACCCACAGAGGCAACTACTGGTCTTATTTTTTTTCACCATGATCTATACCTGAAATTTGGATAAATGGAATCTTCTAGTATATACTCTTTTGGGTAAGTCTTCTTTCACTTAGAGATTCATTTGCACTGTTGAATGTATCAGTAGATCATTCCTTTTTATTGCTGACTAGAACTCCAGTATATGACTATAGCACAGTTTGTTTATCCTTTCTCCAATTGGTGGATGTTTGGGTTGTTTCCAGTTGGATGTTATTAAGAATAAAGCTGCTTGGGTTTACATTATGGTTTATATTTTAGACTATACAATTTTCTAAAATTTTAGTTCTCTTACGTTTTACATTATGGTTTACATTTTAGCCTATAGACTTTTATACATTTTTAGTGTAATTTCACATGTCCTATATCCATCATTGCATGATCCTGTGGAACACTTCCATTGCCCCACAGTTACACTGATTTCATCTATTCAATACCTCTTTCACCCTTCCCTCAGGGCCCACAGTGATAATCAATCTTCATTACTTGAAGGGCCATATTCAGAGATACTTGCAACAGTGTTGAGGGCTTGACACACTCAACTGCTCTAACCCATTGGGAGCCACCAATTCTCTTGAGAGATACAATTCCCTCTGTTTGGGAACATCAGTCCTCCCCAGGATGTGAGTACAACTTCACTCTCATTGTTATGGGTCTCCGCCCAATGATATAACTCACTATTACAAAATGAGCACTCACACACTCCCTAGAAGCCTGTCCTGTGTCAGATGCTGCCCCCCCCCTTAAGCATCTTAAACAGGTAACCTTCCTTATTACATTTTCTAAAGAGTTTTCTCAACATTATAGTTTCAACCACATACCTGACAATCTCCTATGTTCAAATGTTCCCCCTACCTTCCCCCCAATTTCTTGGGCCATCTGACCCCTCCCATACCTAGCCCCCTCTCAAGCTTGCAAAGCCCCACCCAAAGGTATCCCTGTGCCCCCATTTTATCCCTTCATTATACAAATACTTACCTCCAGCTTATCATAGATTTCACCCATGAAGGTGTCAGCTCGAAAAATTCCTCTCCCCCGCCCCAACTTTCTTTAAGCCTGTCCACGTGACAGCCAGGCCCTGAGCCTCAGCAGACTTGCAACTCCTACCCTCTGGTTTATTGGACTTACCCCGACAGGGAGGTGAAGAAGGTCAACCACCACACCAGGGAGCCAAGAGTGCCTAAAACAGCAAGCAGGAGAATTGCATCCATCATCCATGTGGAATCTAAGCCCTCTCTCGATATAGAGGTGGAGTGAACATAACCATCCCAGGGTCCACAGGATGGAGGAATAGAGTATAGATTAGAGTGGACTTACCGATATTCTACTGTGGAACTATTGTGATTAGTAGTGGAAGAAATTGTAGCAGTGATGTGGAGAAAGTGGCCACGATAGCTGCTGAGGGTAGGAAGTGGGAAGAAGAAATATGATGTGCGGGCATTTTCAGGACTTGGAGTTGTCTTGGGTGGTACTGCAGGGACAGATGCTGGACATTGTATGTCCTGCCATGGCCCACCGGGTGGACTGGGGGAGAGTGTAAACTACAATGTAAAACATTATCCATGTGGCGTAGCAGTGTTCCAAAATGTATTCACCAAACTCAATGAATGTGCCACAATGATGAAAGAGGTTGTTGATGTGGGAGGAGTGGGGTGAGGGGGGTGGGGGGTATATGGGGACCTCTCATATTTTTTTATTGTAACATTTTAAAAATAAATAAAACCATTTTAAAAAAGAATAAAGCTGCTATGAACATGCTTTTGCATGTGTGTTGTGAGCATATGCTTTCGTTTCCCCTGGTAAATACCAAAGAGTATGACTGCAGGGTCATAGAGTAGGTATATCCTTAGCTGTCTGTAGAACTACCAGACTGTTTTCCAAAGCAATTATACCATTTCACATTCCCACCAGTTCTATGTGAGTATTCCAGTTGCTCCATGTCTTTGCTAACATGTGGCACTGTCAGTCTATTTAATTTTAGGCATTATAGTAGATGTGTAATGTTATCTCAGAGTAGGGGTGTGTTCAAATGTTTAACGTGGAAACTGAATGTCCTTTCATGACTAGCCTCAGAAGTTACATAACATCACTTCCATTGTACTCTATTGGTGAAAATTGTTGCTAGTTCACCTAAATTCAGCAGGATGGGACATAGACCCCACCTCTCAGTGGGAATATTATCAAGGAATTTAAAGTCATGTTTTAAACATGGCTGAAGGGGAGAGTCCAGAGAGGTTAATGTCAATTGAAAGAAAGCTAGAGGATAATCTAGGGACTGTGTGACAGTGATATCAGTGGTGGATGAGGATTGTGGTAGTACAAATATAAGACTGTTCCTTTATCTCAGGGTGTTAAGAATATGGAGATATATGGGAAAATACAACTAATGTAACATATAGACTATAGTTAACAGTATTGTAATATTTTTACAGCAATGGCAAAGAAAGTACTATATCAATGCTAAGGGTTAATAGGGGTATAAGGGCATATGGGATTTTTCCTTTTGGAGTAATGAAAACTTTCTGAAATGGACTGAAATCATGGCAACACAGCTTTGTGATGAAACTGAGAGCCACTGAGTTTACACTTTGGATGGACTGAATAAGGCAGGGAACTGTTTAACACAATGAACCCTGTGGTGAATGATGGACTGTGGTTAACTGTACAAATATGAGAACATTCTCTCATGAACTATAACATATATACAGTACTAAAACATGGTGCTAATAATAGGATGGTTTGTGGAGAAAAGCATACCAAATATAAGCTATGAACTACAGTCAGTAGTAATATTATGGCATATTCTTTCATTATTTGTAGTAAATGTGTCACAACAATGTAAGTTTTTGTTGGTGGGGTGATATATGGGAATCCTGTATGGAATACATGAATATTTTGTAAGCTCACATCTCAAATTAAAAAAATAAAACACCCAGTGACCACTCTGAGCCACAAAACATATCACGACATTGCCTGACTTCCCCTTT
This sequence comes from Dasypus novemcinctus, assembly GCF_030445035.2. Taxonomy (NCBI): domain Eukaryota; kingdom Metazoa; phylum Chordata; class Mammalia; order Cingulata; family Dasypodidae; genus Dasypus; species Dasypus novemcinctus. The sequence goes on along the minus strand of NC_080704.1, from coordinate 157,888,754 downwards.
GCCTTGGCAGTGACTCTCAAGGAACGGCACACCCCTCTGGAGGGTAGATAGAATTGCCTGGGAAAGGTCCAGCTCTGCAGCAGTTTGGGTTTTCCAGAAATCATGAGTTCAATCAGTTAATTCTTATTCATGAGCACCTTTCACCAGGTGCACACAGGGCCCATACTAGCTCATATGGCACTCTTGCACGAATTTAAAAGGTGCCACCTACTCCTGTATGGACACATCCCTGTTCAGGATGCAAGGGTGTAGCAAGGAAACATGGGTTGTATTTAAGCCCCCACCTCCTTGTCCTCTCAGCCAGGTGCCCCTGTGCAGAACAAAGGCAGCACAAGCACACATAATGACCCTGGGAACATAGCTCCTTCTGTGTGCTCCCCAAGACACTGCTTAACACCTATGAAAAGGAAGGAGTCTGGGCTCCTCTGGATCTTCAGGTCATGAATTCAGCAGGGAAAAACCTAATGGCTTAAATTGAGGGTGATATAAATTTATGGCTTTTTATTTGCTGTTCCAAGTTTACAGTGAAAAGCACAACAAAAGGATTGTGGGCACGGGTCTGCCTGCCAGGTAAATCTGGGTGTGGATTCTGGCTGTTACTTACCTGCCATTCAACTGTGTCCACTTTACTTAAACTTTAGGAGCCTTGGTTTTCCTAACTAATGACACTACTTCCCATTAAGGGTTATAGTACTGATTAAATGAGATAATATATTAGGGCCCTGATCACGATAAATGATAAATAATATTTTCTCTCTTTTTTTTAAAGGACAGTAAACCTGTGTGGGCCAGGAATTAGGGGCCAGACAACAGAATACCTCATAAACCTTTGGGCCACAACTAGAAAGCTACTTGTCAAGCGTATCCCTTCATTTTCAAACCAGTAAATTGGTTTTCCAAAAGGAAGAGGGAGTTTACTCATCACAAAACACTCAGCCATGCTAACTATGTCAATCCTCTTAGCAGGTGTTACTGTGGCTGACACATTAGCAGGTTCAACCCTGATCTCCCTCCAGCACAGCCTATACATTGCTGCCAGAGTCACTTTCCTGAAGCATGGCTCTGACCATGCCATTTCCCTGCTCAGAAAACTTCAATGGCTCCCCATGATCCTCAAGATGAAGTACAAGCTGTTTAGCTTAACATTTTCTGCCATCTGGCCCCAACCTACAGTCTAGCCACATCTCTTACTCTTCCCCATCAATCCTGTATTTCCCACATCTGCCATTTTGCTCACACTATTCCCCCTCTAGCTATCAATGCCCTTTCTATATCTCTTACCTGTTAAAATCCAACAGACTCAGATTTGGCTGAGCTAATCACTCCCTCCTTTTTGAAGCACTCTTTTCTCCTGGTTTTCTTCCTATTTCATTGTTCTTTCCTTCTCAGTCTCCTTTGATAATTCCTACACTTTTCCCAGACTTTTTTTTAAAAAGAGATTTATTTATTTCTCCCTCCCCCACCCCTTTCCCCTGTTGTCTGCTCTCTGTGTCCATTCACAGTGTGTTCTTCTGTGTCTGCTTGTATTCTCATTAGGCATCTCTGGGAACCCATCCTGGGACCTTCCAGAGTGAGAGAGAGGTGTTTACTCTCTTGCGCCACCTCAACTCACTGTTCTGCTATGTTTTCTTATCTTCTCTCCTCTGTGTCTCTTGCTGCATCATCTTGCTTTGCCAGCTCTCCATGTCAGCCAGCACTCCTGCATGGGATGGGATTCCTGCACAGAGCAGCACTCCCTCGTGGAGTGGCATTCCTGCATGGGACAGCACTCCCACGGGGCCGGCACTCCTGCTTGGGTCGGCACTCCTGCTTGGGTCGGCACTCCGCATTGACAAACTCACCATTTGGACCCGCTTGCCTCTTTACCAGGAGGCCCTGCGCATCAAACCCTGGACCTCCTATGTGGTAGACGGGAGCCCAACTGCTTGAGCCACATCCTTTTCCCTCTTCCAGACCTTTTAACATTGGAAAATCCAGGGTTCAATCCTTAAACTTTTCCTGTTTTCTACTTGACCCACTCACTTGATGATCACATCCACTGTAGTTGCTTTAAATGCCTTCATTTTTATGTTCTTTATTTCAGCATTTATTATGGTATGTTTCAGACATATTACTAAATATTTTCATGCGTTTATTTCTCAAGCAATAGTATAAGGTGAATATTGTTAACTTGATTTTTAAGTACAAGGCAACTGAAGACTTTTGTTATTTTCCCAAGGTCATACACACGCAACTAATAAGGTGTAGGGCTTGGATTTAAATACAGATCTATATGTTTTTAAATTTATTTTATGGATCACTCTGCCCAGCTGCTTCCCAACCAGCAATTACTATGAAGCCTACCTCTCCCACATGACAATGGGTCCACTGATACCAACTCTAGATCTACAGGGAAATATGCCAAAGAATCCTCATAATTATATTCAAGTGTTTGTTATCCTCAAATAATCATTCCATAGTTTCTCTATGCACATGGTTTCTCACCCATGGCTTACTCTTCCCCCAATAGATTCCATATCCTCTTTTATCAGCTAGGAGGAAAATCTAAGAGTGAAAACCACTTTCTAACAGAAGTAATTAAAAGGTTTGTTAAAGTGACACAATGAGTAAACTTAAAATCAAACAATTTAAAAAAGAAAAAGAATCATCACCTAGCTGACTCCCAGTTCAATGAAAATAGGAATAATGGTTACACAGCCAAAAATAAATGCCTTATATAGGTTGATTTCTAAACTTTACCTCCCGCCTGGACATCTCTCCTAATTTCTAGACCAGTTTAATCAACTGCCTGCGCCACATCTCCGCTTGGATGTCTAACAGGTTTCTCACACTTTACTCCTCAAACTTGATTCTCCCCCAGTCCTCCCTATCTCCGGAAATGGCACTTTCCTTCTTCTAGTTGCTCATGCCAAAAATCTTGCTGCATTCCTGACTCTTCTTTCCCTCTCACTCAGTATCCACTTCATCAGGAAATCCTATCAAGTCTCTCCTTGGACATGTATCACAGTCTCCCTAGAGTACTGTTTAGGGGTGCTTTTCTACTCTCCCCTACTAGACTGCAAGCTCCTTGAAGGCAGTACCAATATTTCATTCACTTCCATGCAAAGAGAAGGCAATTGTTTATACACTGAGATTTGATTCACCAGAGAGCCGCTCTCCCATCATGATCCTCAAATGTCTCAAAATCCAACATTTGAAGCTCCGCTCTCTGGGTTCCTGAGTCTATTTTAAATGCCAGTGCTCCTGTCACATCCAACTCATTCTCACTAACTATTAATGGCATATTATCTCTGCTTCCTTCTTGTGAATCCATTAGACCAGTGAGGAGGAGGGTGAGGAGAGCAACACTGAAAGAGGATGGTAGAAAGAAAGGTCCCCAGGACAATTTTTTTCACCTTAGCTTGGTCCTGCACATTACCAACACCCCCACCACAGCAAGGCAGTACTTTACTGGCCACACTGGAAAATGTTACATACCTAGTATGCCCCATACTATTCCTCTTCTTCATAGACTGTCCTCACGCCAGAATATTAAAATAAAATAAAGTTCTCTGAGACCTTGAAAAAAGAAAGTCTTTGTAAAAGTTAAACAGTAGGAGGAGGGAATACAACAAAGTGGATGGAAATTTGTAAAACTTTTCTGAAAATTAATATGACTCTTTGTATTATAAGCTTTTGACCCAAAAATAACCCCATTAGAAATCAATCCGGGAAGCGGACTTGGCTCAATGGTTAGGGCGTCCGTCTACCACATGGGAGGTCCATGATTCAAACCCCTGGCCTCCTTGACTCATGTGGAGCTGGCCCATGCACGGTGCTGATGCGCGCAAGGAGTGCCCTACCACGCAGGGGTGTCCCGCGTAGGGGAACCCCACGTGCAAGGACTGTGCCCCCGTAAGGAGAGCCACCCAGCGCAAAAGAAAGTTCAGCTTGCCCAGGAATGGCGCTGCACACACAGAGAGCTGACACAACAAGATGACGCAACCAAAAGAAACACAGATTTCCGTGCTGCTGACAACAACAGAAGCGGACAAAGAATACCCAGCAAATAGACACAGAGAAGAGACAACTGGGGGTTAGGGGGGAAGGGGAGAGAAAAAAAAAAAGAAATCAATCCAAAGGGGGGAGGACATAAAAGAAATCCAGAAAAATAATTATATACAATGGTATTTATTTAAAATGGTAAAAATAATAATATTAATAAAAGGACAACCAAAATGTCCAATAACAGGAGATTATGTAAATAATGCAGTAACAATGGTATTTTCAAAGAGTATTTAATGACATGGAGAAATACTCAGGATATAATTTAAGTGAAAGATGCAAAACACAAACTCTATACGCAGTATACATATGTTTTTGTTGTTCATTGCTGTATACCCAGTGACTAGAACAGTACCTAGCCTAGGTGCTCAATTGACTATCACTAGATAAAGAGGAACATCTGTACATGCACATATTACACATTCATTGACAGAAAGAAATGATTGAACATTCCCAATGTGCCAAGCACTATGCAAAAGCTTTACATGGTGTATATACCTTAATTCATCTTTGCCACAATCCTTGTGAAACACTTACTGGTGTTATCTCAACTGTTACAGATGAGGAAATTGAGAGTCAGAGAAAATAAGTCATTTTGCTCAAGTGCACATACTTACCAAATGACAGCATCAGTATTTGAACCCAGGCAGTCTGATTCCAGAGCCTAAGCCCGTTACAAACAGTAATTCTTTATGCATACTTCTGTACACAAGGAAAACATACTAGGAAGAAAGACACCAAGATGTTACCAGTGCCTTATCTCTGGATGGCAGGGCTAGAAGGGCTAGAGGGAATTTGTATATTCTTCTTTTGCTTTTCTGTATTTTCCAAAGTCTGTACAGTAATCATGTATTGATTTTATATTCTGATTTTTTTAAACCAATGCTTTGTTTTTAACCAACCAAGGACTGTCAGAGTTCTCATGAATCAGGTCCAGTCTGACCTCACGCTTGCTACTTGGGGCAGATTCCCTTCCTCCGCAATCTCAACCTGGCAATACGCTTGGATGATGCCTTATCAAACCTACCCCGACTCCAAGCTGGAAGTGCCAACCATTAGTTAACTCTGCCCCTTCTGCAGCTGTTCTGCATAGTCTCTGGCTTTGTCTTCCCCTCAGTCCAACCTGTACTGCCTTTGCCACCTAGGCTCGCTGCCTCCTGGCAACCACCCCCTCATTCCCCACCCCCATCTTTCAGTCTCAGAGCCCATAGGCCCAGTGTGACGTCATCACAACACCCACTGCGACAGTTGGGGGGAAGTCTGTGTGCAGAGTCCATGCAGCACACACGATTCAGGGACAAGCCCCAGCAGCCCTCTCTTTCCTCTGTGACTTCCTAACATCCCTCTTCAATTACAGACCCCAAGCTGATCACACCACTCTAATAAGGCCTTGATCAATGCTAAGGAGCTATTTTATGATTCCTGCAGGTTGTATTCCTGTTATTATTACACAGCACAGCATCACATTAGCTTTCAAAAAACAAACCAACATTGATCTGCTGACTCACTCTATGGTCTCCTATGACGCCCAGATCTTTCCATTATGCTTGCATCTCCAGGCAAGGAGAGAATTGATTTCCTCTCCAGCCCTCCATAAGAGGTTCTTGTTCATTCCCCGCTCCAATCCTTACCCCCACCCACAGACCTGAAATTGGAGAAGTGCGGAAAGCAACAAAACCTTGAAGTCTAGTTGCCAAACCCCTTAGCAAAACTATCTCCCTCAGAAAAAAAAAGAAAAAAAGCATCACAAGAAGTAAACCAAAACGTTTTTACCTACTTTCCACCGAATCGCTGTAAGCTTTTATTTTAATAGCTTGGACAGCCAAAAGTACAGGTTATTTTATTTTACAGGCTGTAAATCAATAGCGTGGGGGTAGTGAAGAGCTACCAGTGGAGTCAGAGAAAGCTGAATTCAAAATCCAGCTCTAAACCTCCCTGGCTGTTTGATCTTAAACAAGTTGCATTGCCTTTTAAGGTCTCAGTTTTATACCCTGTAAAATGGGAATAGTTATAATACAGTCAGTTCTGCTACAATGGAGCATATGTGTTCCTAAAAATCTCCATGCTATGCAAAATTGCACATTAAAAACCGGAGGGCTTCTGGGGAGAAAATGGGATTAGAAGTACACCACTCAAAAACTTAATCAGTAGGACATTGAAAAAAAAGATAGGATCCTAATAAGAACATGGTTTTACATATGTTAAATGGTTAAGAAATACACAAAGACTACAACAATATGGCCCTCTAGCTTGAAAAAGCCCTGATGTTTGCTTGTGGAAGTGGATGTCAGAAGGGTTGCAGCCTGTGAGTTTTTGCAAAGTGGCAGAAGGAGGGTTAAGTGAAATTAGCAGTACATTGTAATTCCAGATGCAGCGAGTGAGACTCATAATTCACACGGTGAGCTTAGGTGTATGTTTGCAGTGTTGGTGCGTGTGTGCATGTGTATACATGTGTGTGCATGAATCTTGTATGTTCCTGGATAACACAGTTCAACTGGGTACAGTTTCCTGGTCTCACCTAATGTTTCTCATGGATGAAATTGCACATAAACAAATGCAAAATTCATGTTAGGCTTGCACTGTTTCCTAGTATATCAATCACATTTTTTAAAAAACCTACATTTTCAAAATCAGCATTATAACAGGACTGACTATACCAGCCTCCTAGACTTAGGAAGATTACATGAGATAATGGCTTGCATAAATGTTTGGATAATGCCTTGAACACAATGCCTAACACATGGCAAGGTCCCAGTAAATGACAGCTCAAACCTATGGGACAATATGGGACTTACACTATAGGATTGTGCCTGTGGATGGAACCCAGACCTACCTTTATATGAATTTTCCTTCACACTTCTGATGTGACATCAGAAGCCTGGTAAAGCTGAGCTCTGTTCACAAAGTCATCTCTCCCTACTAACCAGGTGCCTGGGATGTTTGCCGTTAATTCTATGAACATCTCTTAAGACCTTAGAGTGGCATGCTGGGGGCCCAGGCAGGCTGGCTGGAGAATACCTAATAAGCAGTAGGGAGATAGTATGGGTTCTGAAACATGGCAGGATCAGAGTGATGTTTTAGAGCAGCTGTCAGCAAACCTTTCGTGGAAAGGGCCAGATAAGTTAAATATTTTTAGGCTTTACAGGGCCATAAGATCTCTCTCACAACTATTCAAATCTGCCGTTGTAGCATGAAAGCAGCCATAGACCATACACCCATGAGCCCATAGGTATAATCTGAATAAATGAATAAGTATGGCTACGTTCCAATAAAACTTTATTTTCAAAAAAGGCAGTGGGCAGAGTTTGCTGTGGGGACCATAGTTTGTCAACCCCTGCTCTAGAAAAGAAATAGAATTGGTGCCACAAATGCGAGCCACCAAAGTGATTTTTCATTTTCTGGTAGCCACTTTTTAAAAAGTCAAAAGAAAGAGGTGTAATTAATTTTAACAATATAGTTTTTTTAATCCTATAAATCCAAAATATTATTCCAAAATTATTAATGAAATATTTTACATACTTTTTATCATACTAAGTCTTTGTATTTTACTCTTACAGCACAACTCAATTCAGACTAACCACATTTTAAGTGCTCAATAGCCACCCATGACTGGTCACCACCATCTTGAACAAAACAGCTTGGGAGAGAGAAATTGGGTCACCCCAAAAAGAGTCATTTAGCTTGGGGAGAGAAAGGAGTCAGGGATACGGGGAGCTAGAAGTTTGAGTATAAACAAAGAATTTTTTTAAGGCTTAACATGTCTTTTGAAAATGTATTAAATTGAATGGTTCTAGGAATATACTATCTCTCTCAACGCATTGGAGGCCCTGAGGAAAGCACAGCCAAGAAGTGCTCCATTCTCTTTAGCTTTAACCAAACTAATTTCTTTCCTGAGCTCAAGTTTTGTTTCTGTGGTGTGTGATCATTTCTGTCTCCCAACCAGTTTTCTCTGAACTCAATATGTGATATTTCCCCTTGAAGTAATTTGGCAGCTTCATCATTTTATTGATCTTGCATTCCCCATTAACTGTATTAATGTATGCAATATATCATCTGAAATGACAGGAAGATTGTAACAAAAGGTCTAACTCTGTTCCTGATATTTGACTGATGACAGCTTTCAAGCTCCACCACTCCCTCTTTCCCTTTTACCCCACACCTGGGCAAGTCAATAAGAAAGTCCTCCTTTGGTACCAGTGAGGAAGTTCAAACCATGAAAACCCAGTCCACAGGCAGGAACCCTCACCCTAGCCCTACCCCCTAACCACAATAAAACCAATAGCCATCCATCCTTTTTTCACTCAAATCAGATGAACTGGCTTGGTTGCTTATCAGAAAACCTGATGATGTGAATTATAAACCTTTCTATTCCCTCAGGATGCACGTATGGCATCATCAATCTCAAGACAGGAATCAGTTTCAGGTTGGAGGGAGTTGATCTACCCTCTGCGTGGGAACTGCAAGACAATTGGTGCTGTGAACAGGATGGTCTAGGAGATGACCATTGTGGTGGGGGGGGGGGAGGGGATGACAACTGCTATCACCTCCAGGGCAGAAGTACTATCATATACAGAACAGCAAAGAGAAGGCAACCCACTCCAATACAGGTGTTGGAGTCATCAACAAAAGACACGATTTGCACAGACTCTGGATGGAACAACACTTTCTTCACATAGAAGAGAGACAGAGCAAGGTTAACTTCAGAAGTGGGTCCCAGTCACCCATGGCCAGCCAGTCTCCATCTTAAGTTCATGGCGATGGTATGGGCACAGCCCTTTAGTGCTGTAGGTGAAGGACTCTGCTCCCTCCCAGCCAGGAACAGATATAGAAACAGCAGTGAGCCAGGCACCATAAAATGCACATACCCAGCCTAGCAATCCCCACTGAATGTTTACATATACTTGGAGCAAAAAGGGAAGAAAGAGTGTGGGCAGGCTACTGCTAGGGGATGAGTTTTATCTTCAGGCATTCCCGAAAAGGGAGTCAACCCACATATATCATCTGATCCCAGGAGCCAGGCTAACACATCTAGTCCTGAGCACTCTCAGTTTATTTGTGAATCCCAGGGAAAGGTGTCAGACTGCACTCAGACTATCTCCTACAACAACCACCACTTTCTTGAGGTCTTTCTTTCTCTTGCTTTTGGTTTGCTAACTAGATTTCCACCTAGTGGCAAGCAGACGCTTGAAGCAGCTGCCTGCTGGTGAGTTTGCTCCTTGAGTTTTCCTGCTCTGTGCTGTATTTAACAAGTTCTACCAAGCCACTGTTACAGATATAACTGGCCTAAATCAGAAGTTTCTAATTTCGGGACAGAACTATGGGGTTGGGGCCCTCCTTTAAGTGGTTCTCAGCCTATATCTAGCTGTGTGTCTCAGATTGAATTGTGTGTCCCATACCAGCACAAGTTGCGACTAACACTAGGCTCAGAGAAATGACCTTACCCTGTGACCTTTGGTGTGCCTCAATTAGGTATTGGCTCCCTTCTATAGAACGCTCAGGAGGAAAACTGATACTCCGTGCAACGTTCATGTCCATTGGGTGGTTGCACATATGGAGGAAGAGTGTGGTGTGCTGAGGTCCAGGCTCCTAAAAGGAGGTGGCTCACTAGGACCCTAAATGCCTCTGCTGCTGCTGCTCCCCATGCTCGTGTTGCAACAAAGATCCCGATTCTCAGGATTACCGGCGAAACACCCAAAGGCATTCCTTTGGCACAGACCATTATGAAAATCACCTGAATGCTTTATCCCCACCCCTCTTTATTTATTTATTTTTATTTTTAAAGAAGCTTTAGATTACATCAATGTTACATAAAAAATATAGGGGTTCCCAAATGTCCCACCCCTTCCCTCCCACACTTTCCCCAATTAACAACACCTTTCATTAGTGTGGTACATTTGTTACAATTGATGAACACATATTGGAGCGTTGCCACTAGCCATGGACTATAGTTTACATTATGGTTTACACTTTGCACTGCACGATTTTATAGGTTATGACAAAATGTATAATAGCCTATATCCGTCATTGTAATGTCATTCAGAACAATTCCAATGCCCCAAAAATGCCCCATGTTACACCCATGTCCCTGTCCTTCCCCTTAGAACCTCTGGTGACCATTTCCTTTATATCAATGACACAAGTTCTTCTATTGCTAAAATAATAATAAGTCTATTTTAGTCCCTAGTTGCATTCCCCCCTTATGTTTGCTCATTCCACAATCTTGAGAATTTTGAGATGGTGATGCCCACCCTGCTTGCAATTGAGAGGGGGCTTAGATCCCATGGGGCAGATGGAAGGATGCGTCTTGCTTCCAGTTGTAAATTCTCTCTATTTTGTGGGATTGGGGTTGTCCATCATCATGCTTTTGTTAATTGTCCCGGGCGAGTCCGATGACCTGGAGAGAAGGTGTTGGCAGCAACTCTGCTGAGATTCAGGACTCAACCAGCATATGACCAGACCTAAGATTTAAGTCTCTGGGACACATATTTAATGAGCATAGCACTAATTATAGGTTCAAATAAAAGGTCCACGCCCCTCTTAAAGGGCCTTTCAACACCATCACCCTATCAGATAATTGTAAAATGGACCACGGAAGAGTCTGGGTTCTACAGAGTGCTGAGGGGTTAAAAAAACAAAAAAAAAACTTTAATCTTCAGGTCTCTAGACTCAATAAAATAGTAATTTCTATAAGAAAGTCCCCAAATCCTGACCATACTGATTTGGAACTCTCTGGTAAAGAAACTTAGAAACATGAGCAGGGTAGAGAGAACCCACCCCTCCACTCTGAAGTATTTCTAGTAACCACCAACACAATACACAAAGAAAAACTTGGCACAGAGGGAGGAAAGGGAAACTGGTTTTTGTACCTCTACAAGATAGGTTCTAAATTAACTTCAGCATCAGCTGAAATGCACCAATTGGTAAACTTTCATGGCCTTAACACTACTGGGGCTCAAATTACAATTATAGCTGGGAATCCTACTTAATTTAAACAAGATAGCCTCTATTACTCTTAGGAGAGTTAGCAAACATAAACTAGAGGACAAACAGGTATGACTCTCCCTAACCATTGGAACTCCTGCCTTGACTAAATTCCCCAGGTTGCCCATTGCCTTAAAATATCCCAGAATGGGCATGGACATGCTGATCCAGCATGTGAAAACTGAAAGAAAACTAAGTCTTTGGCAGTTACAATTGGCTTGACAAAATGGGACCCTATAGATCCTCTCCCATCTCCCACCCGGCTATTTAAAAATCATTAATTCAGGACAAGATAGATTTAAACAAAGCCTTCAGAAATTAAGACCCATTGTACAAGACCTCCTGAAAGAAGAGGTCATTGTTACTACTGCCTCCCCCTTAATAAGCCAATTTGGCCAATTTTCAGAGCTAATCAATAGGAATGGTACCTTCTGTTTAGGGTAATGGAAAAAGTTTTGGTAATGGATGGCAGTGATGATAGCACAATGTTATGAATGTAATCAACATCACTGAATTATATATTTGAATGTGATTAAAAGAGGAAAATGTAGGTTGTCTATATATTACTAAAATAAAATTTAACCAAAGACTCCCCAAAACAAAGAGTGAACCCTAAGGGAAAGTATAGAATATAGTTAATAGTGTAATTATAATAATATTGTGTTATCAATTGTAGTAGTTATTAACACCATACGTTTGCTAAGTGTTAATAATAGGGAAAACTGTGGGGAGGAGTATTTGGGAACTCCGTATTTTCTGCATGATTTTTCTGTAAACTTACATCTTCTCTTATAAAAAAAAAAAAGAATGGTGTCTAACAATGGATTATTGAAACCTTAATGCCATGGTACCCTGATTAAGGTTGCCATATACAATATTATTGAAATCACTGACTCCACCTAGAAAATATTTTGCTATTATAGATTTGGCTAATATCTTCTATTCAAAGATTATTTCAACAGACTCTCAGTGGCAGTTTACCCTTGCCCTCAAAGAGATACAGTATACATTTACCCAACTACCCATGGGGTATCTCAACAGCCCTGCCATTGCACACAGTCTTTGTAGGCAAGATCATAGTCACATCTAACTTTCCCCAGGAGCACAGCATGACATCACACTAATGGCATTTTCCTCGAGGAGATTCACTTGAGACTTTCATTCAGGACATACAAATATTCACAAAAGAGGAGGGGCCATTGCCCTATAAAGAGTACAAGGCTCTACCACCTTGGTTGAATTCTTGGGAATCATTAGTTTAGCTGAGGACCACTCCATCCTTGACAGTGTCAAGAAACAACTATGTGATAGCCAGGTCCTGAGCCTCAACAGACTCCAGCACCTACAATCTGATTTATTGGACTTACCACACTCAGCTAAGTTAGAGTTGAAGAAGGACAACCACCACACCATGGAGCCTAGAGTGATTACAACTGAAAGTGGGAGGATTGCATCCAGCATCCATGTGGAATCTGAGCCTCCTCTTGACATAGAGGTGCAATGGACACAACCAATCCAATGTCCACATAGAAGAGGTGGCATTGGATTGGGAAAAGTGGACATGGTGGCTGATGGGTATGGGGTAAGGCAGGAAGAGACGAGAGGTGGAGGCGTCTTTGAGACATGGAGCTGCCCTGGATGGTGCTTCAGAGGCAATCACCGGACATTGTAAATCCTCACAGGGCCCACTGGATAGAATGGAGGAGAGTATGGGCCATGATGTGGACCATTGACTATGAGGTGCAGAGGTGCCCAAAGATGTACTTACCAAATCCAATGGATGTGTCATGATGATGGGAACGAGTGTTGCTGGGGGGGGGAGAGGTGGGGTGGGGGGGTGGGGTTGAATGGGACCTCACATATATATTTTTAATGTAATATTATTACAAAGTCAATAAAAAAAAATAAAAAAATAAAAAATAAATAAAATTAAAAAAAGAAACAACTATAGACCCAGTCAGCATTCCCATCTTTAAAACAAGTCCAACATCTTTTAGCCCTTTTTGGGCTGTGGAGGCAACATATTCCTATTGCACAAATTTTACTTAAACCTGTTTGTGCTGTTACTTGCAAATTGGCCCATTTCAAATGGGGTCCCTTCCAATAAAAGGCTCTAAAATATCTCTAAAGTGCAATACTATAGACGCTTTCCTTAGTGCCTTCAAGAGATCCAAGAGTGGCCTCAGCAGCCTCCTCTCATGCATCCTGGAGTCTCTGAAAACCCAAGTAGCCGTAAATTGCCTATGAGCTTCTGATGCAAAATAAACTGCCTTCCTTGGCCCCACACTATGTACATTAAAGCAACAATCATTGGCTGGGCCCTTCTAGAGACGAAAGATCTCACAGGTGACCCTCTGTACCTTGTTGCCCATTATTTCTTTGGTCACAGAGACAGTAACCCTCTTTATTTAAATGACCATAATACTTACAAGTTAGAGCCAAACTTGGAACCTCTAGCATATCCTATCTACAGGGGGTGGATGGTCACCCCTGTCCTCAGTCCCTTGACAGATGCAATGGTGCTGGAGGAGATTACTGCTCTCCTGGACCCAAAGACTGCAGAGAACCCCTTGAGATAAACTGAGGAATCAGAAAAGGATGTTCATACAGTTTACAGGCAGCAGTGGCACAGAAGAATGAATGCGTTCCATCTCCTAACCTGGACATCACTGATGAAGGAAAGGCCCAGGCATCATAAGAATTGACCCAACTTTAGACAGTCATCTTAGCACTAGAGGATACCCTGGCCAAAAATCCATCAATTGACCAATTTTACAGACTCTTGGGCCATTGTCAATGGTCTGGCCATTTGGTCCAACCAATGACAATAACAATTCCTTATCAGAGGTTGCCCCTTTGGATAAAGAACCCTGGGAATCTCTTGCCTCACAGATACCCAAATTATAAATCAAAATCACATGTCTGGGAGCAGATGTAGCTCAAGCAGTTGAGCACCTGCTTCCAAATGTGAGGTTCTGGATTTGTTCCCCCATGCCTCCTAAAAACAAAAAGAACAAACAGCAAGAAAAACACATGGAAAAAAAAAACAGAGAGCCTACACAATGGGAGAAAATATTTGGTAACCATATATCGGATAGGAGACTTATAACCTGCATATATAAAGAAATCCTATATCTTGAAAATAAAAAGATAAACAACCCATTTGAAAAATGGGAAAAGGATTTAAACAGACACTTCCCCAAAGAAGAAATACAAATGGCTAAAAAGCACATGAAAAAAATGCCCCAAATCTCTAGCTATCAGAGAAATGCAAATCAAAACCACAATGAGATACCATCTCACTCCATAAGATTGGCAACTCTGAAAAAAACAGAAGTCTACAAATGCTGGAGAGGATATGAAGAAATGGGAACAGTACATCCATTACTGGTGGGAATGCAGAAGGACCCAACCTTTCTGTAGGACAGTTTGGCGGTTTCTCAAAAAACTAACCATAGATTTGCCATATGACCCAGCAATACCTCTGCTGGGTATATACCCAGCAGAACTGAAGGCAGGGACACAAACCGATATATGCACAACCAATGTTCATAGCAGCATTGTTCACTATCGCCAAAAGTTGGAATCGACCCAAATGCCCATCAACAGATGAGTGAATCAATAAAATGTGGTATATACATACAATGGAATACTACTCGGCTTTAAGAACAAATACACTACAAACACACATGATAACATGGATGAATCTTGAGAACCTTATGTTGAGTGAAGCAACCCAGGCATTGAAGGACAAATACTACATGACCTCAATGACATGAAATAAGTAAAACAAGATGCCTCAGAGAGCTAGAGCCTGGATGATAGGCTTACAGGAAATTGGGGGGTAGAGGAAGGATGTAAGCTGACATCTACATGGGTGAAATCTATTATAAGCTGGAGGTAAGTATTTGTACAAGGAAGTAATAAAATGGGGGCATAGGGTTACCTTTGGGTGGGGCTTTGCAGGCTTGAGGGGGGCTAGGGATGGGAGGATGGGTAATATTGCCCAAGAAATTGGGGGAGGGTGGGGCAACATACAAACATAGGAGATTGTCAGGTATTTGGTTGAGACTATAATGCTGAGAAAACCTTTTCAAAAATATAATAAGGAAAGTTACCTGTTTAAGATGCTTAGAGGGGATAATCTGATGAAGGGCAGGCTCCTAGGGAATATGTGAATGCTCATTTTGCCATAGTGGGTTATATCATGGGATAGAGAACCATATAATGAGGGTGAAGCTATACCCACATCCTGGGGAGGACTGATGCCATCAAATAGAGGGAACTGTATCTCTCAAGAGAAATGGTGTCTCCCAGTGCATTAGGGCAGTTGAGCATGTCAAGCCCTCACCACTGTTGCAACTATCTCTGAACATGGCCCTTCAAGCAATGAAGATTGACTGTCACTATGGGCCCTAAGGGGAGGGGGAAAGAGGCATTGAATAGGTGTAACCAATGTAACTGTGTGGGCAATAGAAGTGTTTCACAAGAGTACGCAAGGATGGATATAAGACACGTAAAATTACAACAAAAATATATAGGGGCTGATAGGCTAAAATGTAAATCATAATGTAAAACATAAGACAACTAAAAATTTAGAAAATTGTGTAGTCTAAAATATAAACCACAATGTAAACACAAATGTTACCTTGTTTGAAAGTTATTGCCTCAATATCTGTACATCAGTTTCAGTAAATATAGTATGAATATGTAAAAAGGTTATTGCTGTGGAAGGGAAAAGGTTTTATGTTGGATATGTGGGAGTACTGTATATTGTATATATGAATTACTGTGATCTAAGACTCTTGTGAAGATAAGCTTAATAATTAGAGAAAAGAAAGGAAAAAGATAGGACATATACAATTTTTTGATACCCGAATTTACTTTTACCGTAATTTTTCCAAATTAATAAGTATTCTATATCTAACCTTTAAACTCATCGCTATATTCCATTTTACTATTAAGGGAACCTGGTAATATATTGGGCTTCACTTTTCAGGAAGTTTTGGATCACAGAGAGTTTCAACAATGGCAGTGGAGGAATACTGGAGTGGGATGTTAATGACAGGGGACACATGGTTGGCAGGGAATTCTACAGGGCATATATCCAGAGTACATAAAAATGTTTGGATATTTTCATAGTGGATACAAGTAAAAACAACAACTGAGGGAGTGCTGAGTTCCTAGCCAAGGGAGCTCTATCACAGTCCCTAAAGGAACAGCAACAATCCCCCAAGTGCAACAGCAAAGACCAAAAAAGAATGAAGGTCCAACAATGAGCCCTTGATACTAATGACTATGCTTGTGGGCCTGTGCACCTGAAATAAGAATAAGACCTAGAGCTGCAGGGTGCCTAAGAATTACCTCCTGAGAGCCTCCGTGTTGCTCAAATGTGGCCAGTCTCAAATCCCAACTCAGCATGTAAATGTGTTGCCTTCCCCCCAATGTGGGACATGACTCCCTGGGATGAGCCTCCCTGGTGCCAAGGGATTACTACCAAGTCCCAGCTGATGATGTAACTAGAAAATGACCTTGAATAAAAGGGTCAACTCGGACCAGCAGAATATCTCAGTCTACAATTAATACCAGGAGTTAAAAACGCTTTTTGATCTGAATCAAGGGGGAAATGGAAAGGACAAACGAGTTTATATGGCTATGAGTCACCAAAAAAAAAGCTGGGAGGTTATCAGAGGGGATGCCCTTATGCACACCTCAGCAGAGTCCCAGAGACAGATAAAGTAGATACAACCCTGGGTATTGGTTCTTCTGAGGGCTACAGAGACCCACAGGTTCTATGGTCGTGGCAGATGGAGTTCTGGGCCATGTCAGTTGGCCCTTCTTTGGAGTTTGTGCTTCTGTGTGATGGAGCTGGACTCTGATGTGATCTTTTTTCACAAACCTCTCCTGTTACTTTTCACAGAACTGTAGTTGGTGCTGGTGTTTAATATATATCCAAGGGTCTGAATCTCTGGACTGACCATATTGATAGCCAGGTCCTTAGCCTCAACAGACTTCAGCTCCTACACTCTGGTTTATTGGACTTACCCCACTCAGCTAACATGGAGTTGAAGAAGGTCAACCAATACACCATGAAGCCAAGAGTGCCTACAACTGAAAGCAGGAGGAGTGCATCCAGCATCCATGTGGAATCTAAGTCCCCTCTTGATATAGATGTGGAGGGGACACAACCATTTCAAGGTCCACAGGATGGAGGAATAGAATATGCATTAGAGTGGACTTACTGATATTCTATTCATGAACTATTGTGGTTAGTAATTGAAGAAAATGTGGCATTGGAGTGGAGAAAGTGGCCATGGTGGCTGCTGGGTGTGGGGAATGGGAGAAAGAGATGAGATGCGGAGGCGTTTTCGGGACTTGGAGTTGTCCTGGGTGGTGCTGCAGGGACAGTTACCGGACATTGTATGTCTTCCCATGGCCCACTGGATGGACCGTGGAAGAGTGTGGGCTATGATGTGGACCATTGTTCATGAGGTGCAGCGGTGCTCAGAGATGTATTCACCAAATGCAATGAATGTCTCATGATGATGGAGGAAGTTGTTGCCATGGGGGGAGGAGTGGAGTGAGGGGGTTGGGGGGTATATGGTGACCTCATATTTTTAATGTAATATTAAATAAATAAATAAAGACAATAAAATATAAAACCCTCTATGAGAATTTAAAAAAAAAACTCAGGGGAGCCAATGTGGCTCAGTGGCTGAGTGCTGGCTTCCCACATCCAAGGTCCTGGGTTCAGTTCCCAGCCCTGGTACCTAAGAAAAGAAGCTCACATGTCTCTGCACATACTAAAAAAACCACTAAACTCTCACCAAGACACTCTTCCACTTCAGAGTTCCAGACATCATTGTTAGTGATCAAGGCCCTCCTTTCACTTCTCAGAATACATAATGTTGGACTCTTGTACAAAGTATTCAATGGGACCTTCACCTCTCTTACAATCATGCTGCAGGCCTCATAGACACCCAGCCATAATGGCTTACTTAAGTTCAAATTCAATTAAATGAAACATGGCACATTTCAGTCATCATCAAACATCAGGTGTGAATTTTAATAAAGTGTCTGACCACATTTATGATGTCTGACCACTGAAAGATTTCAAGCCCTACCACTCCCCCTTTCCCTTTTGCCCCAAATTGGAGCAAGCCCATGAGAAAACCCTGGGGGTCCCTCCCGCTAGGCATGGGCAGAGAAATTCAAACTATGCAAACCTCAGCCTACACTTGGGAACACTTACCTTGACCCCATTACCTAACCACAATAAAACCAATGCCTTTTGCCCCTTCCAAATGGACAGGCTTGTGTGCCTGCCCTGCTCTTCCCAGAAAGCTTCATGGTCTGAGTATTAAATCTTTTCATATCTTCTTGGTGCACGCATGTCTTCATCAGTCTCAACATCCAAACCAATTTGGAGGCAAGGGTTGACCCCAGCTTCGGCAGAGCAACTATAAGACAGAGATTCTATCAATTAATAACTGATATAAAACGTACCATCACATTTCTAATGAAAGCCAACCCTGCCTCCAGAAGGAATTGATTTTCAGTTACAAAATGAGATTTTCTCAATAGTATTAGTGAGGGAAGAAGACATTTTAGAAGCTTACATAACATGTCACATACCTACCCCACTCCCACTTAGCTACAGATTAAATTCCTCTTAAATATATTTGCAAAAGCTGACTTTTCCAGTCAGGCAGAGAAGAATGCAACATTCAAAGTCGTCATCTATACAGAAATCTTGATAAGAGTTTTAAAGGACTGCAATGTCAGGGCTACCCTGACATTGTTAATCACTGAAAAAAGGAGTTAGGAATCGCCTGAGAAAGCTTTG
This sequence comes from Dasypus novemcinctus, assembly GCF_030445035.2. Lineage (NCBI taxonomy): Eukaryota > Metazoa > Chordata > Mammalia > Cingulata > Dasypodidae > Dasypus > Dasypus novemcinctus. The sequence continues at coordinate 157,869,883 of NC_080704.1, read as the reverse complement.
TTAATACAGTAATCATCACACATTTGGCAAAAAAAAAAAAAAGAAGCAGCAGTAGGACTGAAGTCCTGAGTAGGTTTTACGGGAAATAAAGGTCTGTAAGAGGTTTTATACTGACAAATGCCATACCATCCCAAACTGCTTGTTGCATTTTTTAAAAAAAGTTTTTATGTTGAAATAATTTCACATTTACAGGACAGTTGCAAAAATAATACAAACCCCATATAGAGAACTCCGAATACCCCCCACCTAGATACCCAGATCCACCTACATTTAACATTTTGTCACATTTACTGTATAATTCTACCTATCCATCTGTCCTTCAATCTATTTATCAATTTTCTAAACATGTGAGAGTAGGTTGTATATGTCATGCTCCTTGAAAATTTAGTACTTTCTTGTACCTTTCTTAAGAACATGGATATTCACTTATGTAACCACGTTAAGTACATCAAGTTCGCAAAATTTAACATTGATATTTTAAAAAGGCTGTTTGCCCACTGAGTGGACTGGGGGAGAATGAGGGCTATGATGTGGACCATTGACCATGAGGTGCAGTGGTGCTCAGAGATGTATTCACCAAATGCAATGAATGTCTCATGATGACGGAGGAGATTGTTGCTATCGGGGGAGGAGTGGGGTGAGGGGGTGGGGTGGTATATGGGAACCTCATATTTTTTAATGTAATATTAAATAAATAAATAAAGACAAAAAATGGCAAAAAAAAGCCTGTTTGTCACTTTTTAAAAAGTAAAATCTTCCTGGTGACCAGGTATTTTATATATGTCTATAAATTACCATTTGAAAAGGGTTCTTCAACATAAAATCCATCCCAGGGCTGCTAATACTGTTCAGAAAAGGGGGTCTTTGATACTGGAAATCTCTTTTCTCAGTCTAATCCTGCACAGGAGACATCGGTTTTGGCTACTAGAAAGAAAAAAAAAAAAACACAGCAAGGAGAAATCTGTATTATGCAAGAAGGTGAAGCGGAAAGGCGCCTCCAGAGGCATCAACTGCATCGCCCGCCCATCAACAGGGTTGCACTCCCAGGCAGGGCTCTGTGCAATACTGTATTTGCACAGAATGAGATTTCATTTCTCCGTTTGCAAAACCCCAATCACAGCCCTCACTCGCAGGCTCGCTGCATTCTTTCTCGGTCTAACTTCAATTCTTCTTTCCCTGGTTCCAGTGCCGCTCATTATTTTGAAGATGGTTCTTCTTATACCTTATTGGTGCGCTTGATGACAGTCCACATCCTGTCAGCTTTGGGATAAGTCCTCAGCTCTTTAATCCAGCCTTGTCCCTTGTTTTACAAACTCAGAAATATGTCCATTCAACCACAACACTCAGCGTGGTGTTAGCGCCCTGAAACCTGAATCCTCCTGTCTCTCTTAGGAATCACAGCACTCCACTATACCTACATGAAAGGAATTCTAGTGGACAGGCTTCTTGCTCCCTCACTGATGCTCTGACACACATGCACATACACACGCACATACTCACAAGTACTCTGAGTGTTCTCAGGATCCACAATCTCAACCCAGCAGAAAGGAACAATAGCTTGAACAACTCTTGCCATGAGCCGCATACTTGATGAACCTCTCTGGTTCTCACTCAGCCCTAAGGTTGTCGATCCCCTTTTCCATGAAAAAACTGAGGCTCAGAGTCAGAGGAGAAGCACTTGCTTCCAACCTTTAACTCCTCGGTGCCCCCAGTGGTCCCAGGCTGATCCAGCTTCCTGCAGCAGACCTGGAGCCAGGCCATTCCCTTCCTCCCTCCCACCTTGAAAAGTGCACAGTGGCACCGTGAAAATACTCAGTAGTCCTTTCTGGGAGCCCGGTTTCAGGTCTACCTACCAACCAATCTTCCGGGAAGATCACATAAATAAAACAAGCACCAACCATGCAGAATTTGACCTCTTAAGCCAGCTGTCTCCTTCTCTTCGAGCCCTGCTGGCCGCCTTCTAAGCCAGAGAGAGGTATGTGAGCCTCTGCTAAGTCCTGGGCAGTGGAAATCTTCTTGTTGTTTGATCTGGGAGTTCCTCCCGGTTTCTTCCCTTTCATGAAGTTTGCACTGTTGTAGAGGGAAGCAAGTATTTGAAAACTGCCAGAAGAAATCAAGTTTGAACTTTCAATTTTGCACATATGGAAGAGTAAAATTTAAAAATTAGAGCATATATAGGCACAAAAGAAAAGAGAGAAGCAAACACACGTTTAAGGAGACCCACCTAATGCAGATGCTTCTGTAAGCATTGGGTTGGTGGAAATGGTGACATGCAATTGTTTCTTACTACTGTATTTCCCTTATCATTTTTTCTCTGCTCCTTCTTAGGGATCTGCCTTTCACCAAGAACACATTTGGAGATGAGTCCTGAATTAGAATGCTTTGCTTGTGATAAGCCTGTACTGCCGAGTTGATATAAAAGATCGGGGGGGTGGGGAGAGCAAGGGACAACCAAGTAAGAGAAGATAATACCATGACTGAGACAATAATAATATTTTTTATTAGGGTTAAAAACATTTTAACCTTTGAAAGTATGAATGCACATCCTTGGAGGCCCTGCTACTCAGTAATACAACTCATTACAAGGAAACTGAGAGAAATCTCGGTGTCATTAAGAACAGGGCGCAGGGGGGAAATGAAGGCCGATGTTACAAGTCCCATGGCCAAATCCAGAAGTGAATGATAATTAGATTGCCGTTTAAAATTCGCAGGCGATCCAGACACACATTTTGGATCCCATCCACATACGCTGAAGGAAGAGATAGGCAATGCCTGGAATGTTTTCTTTCAAAAGTATTAATGATGCACTATAAATTTAGTCCACATATCAATGATAATTCAGTCCTCATTAAGCGCCGGTGCTGATAGCAACCCACATTTCCGCACAGCAGGCCCTTGCAAATTTATTTTCCCTTTGTTAAATCCAGTTTGTTTTAATAGTTTGCCGAGCAATAGACAGAAGGCGCGCAAGGTGGCCGTCGGTTTCTACGTCTGATCAAATACCCGGTTCTCTAAACGGCAGCACCCGCGCTTGTTTGGACTCGCGGGCATCTACCTGACTTCCCAAGAGGTAGTGGGGTTGCGGGTAACCCGTTTAGTTACGAATGTGGGCTGCCAGCGAGATAAGCCCCACTTGCTGCAAACGAAAATGGTGGTGAGGGCAGCGGATAGCAGTCGCTAGGGCGCAGAGAGATGTGGACTGGCAGTGGCACTGTCTAAAAGGACCGGCTCCCTTGTTTCCGTTAGGGCGCGGGGTGACCTTGGTACTGGAGGGGCAAGCCTAGCAAAGTCAAGAGGGACAAGGAGAAAATGGAGCGCCAGGCCGCTTGAAACCTGAAGCCGCGTCCATGCAGGCTGCCCTGAGCCGGGGCCTCCTGCGAACGTCCAGAGAGCGATCCCTTAGGCAGGTGCAGTTTTGCTAAAGAAATAAAAGACACGAAGCGCCCCCCTCCCGGGTCTGCGTCCTGTGGGCCCAGGGGGGTCGAGCACACCCCAGGGTGGAGGTAGGGGTGCCCAGCCGTTCAAAGGGGTCGTGGCAGCCACCCTTGTTGACACCGGCCGGGTAGGGGCGCGGGCAGCGGTGCAGTGATAGCTCATGGGCACCAGAGGGCGCCGTGCACACAGCTTGCTTTCGACGAGAGCCCGGCGAGGGTGGGGCGGCGGGGGCTTTCCGGTGGGTGGGGACTGGAGCGCGTCTCCACCTGCCCACCCAGACCACCGCTCATCGCCGGCACCGCCCACCGGCCTCCCAGTGCAGCCCACTGGCCTGCGCTTCTCAGGAACATCCGACAAGATATTCTGGATGGCAACCCAGTAAAACGCAAATGAAGGAGGGGGAAGCATCCATTACACCCACGGGAGCTCAAACAAATGTCATTTTTAAGTTTCTAAGGATGAGCAATTGCCGTCATGTCGTATCCTGCAGCAACTCACAGTCCCCCAGATCTAGCTTTGGCCCGATGTATGCCTGGCCTCGGTCCTCATAGATGCGGAGATCCCACACACCAAGGGGGCCTTCCTGTGTAGGATACGACAGAACTTTTATCATAATCATCAAAATAGCACCTATTTGCCGGGTGCTGTGCAAGCACTTTCACACTGATTGTCTTATTTACTCCTCAAGCCATCCCATGAATCATTTTTAGCCCCACTTTACAGGTGGAGAAACTGCGGTTACAGGGACTGCAGGTGGAGACTCAGAGCCCATGTATTCTTATTGCCCACACATTTCTAATAGGTTGGCCAGGCACGATTTCTTTTTCTGGAAACTGTTGTCCAGATGGTCATTTAGCCCATCATTTATTATAAAAATTGCATGCTTCCCAGCCTGTGCCTCAGGGTCTCCTTAGGACCCTGCCTTATGAATGGAACCCACAGTGGTATTGTGCCAGGCTCTGACATATGGGCCCTTGGTAAGGACAGATGAACTTTCTGGATTAGTTTCATGGGGACACTACCCCTGAATCTTAGTGAGGGGCTGATATTTAGGTTACTCTTTTGGGCTTGGACATACACAGCATTTGCCAATATATGGGCACATCCAATGAGAGAGATTGACATGCCAGTGATATTCAGTTTGGTCTCTGTTCATTTTCTGTTCTCCCAAGCATGGCAGTTATCTTGTCAATTGTGCCCAATGATTGTTTTGTCAGCATCCTCTCTAGACTATACTATACCTGAAGAGGCTCTTCGCTTTGACTTTTGGGGACAATGCCTGATCCCTCTGCAGTCTCCTTGGTTTCCCTTGATTTCTAGCTTGCCTCTGCCTTGCCACTTTTGGAGAGGGTCTTTGTTCCCTTTGCTGGGACTATCTTTCCATTTGGAGAAAGGGTTTTTTTCACACTGCTCATCTATCTGACTTGGTTACTTAGTTGCTTAAAAATGGTTCTTTCCAAGTCTCTGGTATTTGGGATTCTTGGTACACCTTACCCTGGATTTCCAATAAGATGTTTTAAAAACTGTCTACAGGTCTCCTATGGTTACTGAGTTATTTAACTCTTTCTTTCAAACATTTTCCTAACTAATGCTCATATTTGGTCAGAGTTCCCTCCCCTAGAATGAAATAAATAAGTGTGTGTGTGGGGGGGGGGGTGTTCTTTTGCTTTCTCTCTTGCACTGGATTGCTGGCTCTGCTTATGCTAATGTTAGCATTTTAGAAGGCTTTACTCACAATTATCTGATGAGTAGCTATTGCTAATGATAGGCTTCCATCTTCCACAGGAGCCCAGGGTGCAAGGAGAGGACAAATGAAGCCAACGAATGCTATATAGCCAAATGTGAGATCAAAGAATCTGTATTCCAGCCTGTCTCAGCCACAGATTCCATGTATGAGAGTAAATAGGCCATTTCCCTTCTCTGGGCTCAGGTTCCTCATTTTAATGGGGAGGGCAGGGCTTCATAAATGTAGTCCCACTGGTTCTGTTTTCATCACCACCTTTTCAATGTGCGTGATGTTCATGGGTAAAGATTTAGATTCAGATTGACTCAGTCCTTGAAATGATTTATGGACCCCTTCAATATCTGAGCCCTGGCGTCTGGATTCAGGTCTGGGTTGGTGGCTGGTACTGGGCTGTCTGGCTGTGGAGAAAGAGGGCTCTATTTTGAGTGTCACCAAACCTGGCCCAGTCCTCTGACCTTTTCCACAATGGGCCAAAGGGCACTGCTGACCAAGCCCAGTGTTTATTGAAAACAGTGATTCTTAACAGTTTCTAAAATTAGAGACCCCTTTGAGAAGCTAGAGAAAAGCTAGGGACCCTGTTCCCACAATAGTGTGTTAGTGCACACACACATACACACACACAAACCCAGCCTCAGGGGACTCATAGACCTATAAAGACAATCCATAGAGTCTGCAGTCTAGGAGTTAATAACTCCTGCTCTAGAAGGTGGCTCCTGTCCTGCACTGAGCTCTGTGTTCTCCCTTGAAGCTTAGTTGTGCTTTGACTTCAGGGACTGGAACCAGTGTGGGTGATGAACAAACCACCAGAATTGGTCCAGAGGCTTGATTGTACCTGGAAGGGGTAATTGCCCCTTGGACATGATTCTATAACTTAGAAGTTGTGCTAAGTCCTGCCAATGATAAAAAGGAGAGGAAATGAGGACTGAGTGGGCAGATTCTCACAGCATCTCAGGTCATAAAGCTTTATTGGGTGAGAGGGTTGTCAGTGGAAGAAGATAGCTGAGAATTGTTTCTTTGATTGGTAAACAGGGAGGAGAATCCATTGATTTCTGTTATGCTAGCCAAAATCTATGAAAAACAGAAAAGCAAAGAGTAAGATAAAGGCTCAATTGTAGATGTATATTCAGATGCAATGTGGTCATTGGGGTTGAGGTGAAGGAGTAGTCGGGGAAATGAGTAGATTTAGAAAGCCAATGACCTAAAAAAAGAAATGAGCCTAAAGAAAAGTTCATGGTAGAGGAGGAAGAATGTTCTAAGAAAGAATTCCTCTCTCCCTGATATCTTACTTCTTGATGGAGATAAAAATGATTTCCTTTAGGAGAGCTTGCTCATCTGTGCCATGGAGCTGTGGGAAAATGTGAAAGGGATGTTGGGATCCAGAGACTGGAGATTAAAGGAAGTAAAGCGAAGAGCATCAAGGTGTTTCTTAGTGTAGGCAGATCTCTTTAATATATCTGGACTTGGTCCATTTTGAAGCAGAATGTCCTTTCCAAAGGCTGAGCTGGGTTAACTGCTGGTTCTACACACCTACCATGATGAATGATTACAGAGAATAACTGCCTAAGATACAGAGCACGTGAAAAATTTTTTGTTAGTCTAGTACCAACAGAGAAAAACTCCTTTGGAGCCAAGATACAAAGAGAAAAGGGGTCAGCTAATTGGAGTTAATTATGTCAGCCTTGGGCATCTGCTTGGCATCATGAATTTACCATTGGCATTGACCCAGCCAAAGAGCTGGAGTGTAACAGCGGCAAGAGGAGAGTCCTACTTTTTCTGCGATGTGTTCAAGTGGGACAAGCCAATGGGGCTTGGAGGCTGAATAGTTTTCTTTGCTCAAATGTAGCACTCTCCCTGCCTAAGGCAACATGCCATTTTTGTGGGTGGTTGCAGATGTGCTCATGGGGTAATAATCAGGAAACTGTTTATAATCAACTGCTTTGGAGGTGGCGGGAGTGAAGTGTTGCTAATGAACCACTCACCATCACTTACTTGCCCCACCACAAGTAGGCAGAGACAGGCTTGGCCCCCAGAAGTTTCTTTCTTTCTTTAGTGCCAGGCCTGCTGAAGTAGTGAACTTTCTAGGTAGTGGGTAGATCCCTGTGTTCATTTAATCCACACTTAGGTCCACAGGCCCGTCAGATGAGTTTAGCTTGCTTTTTAACCTTTGCTAGACTGGGGAAACTTTTTGTCACTTTTGCTAGTTCTTATATGGTAGACAATGCACTGAGTCTCAGACTCAGGTGCTGGAGCCATGTCCAGCAGAGGCAATTACAGAAATCAAACAGCTCGTTTTATGTTCTACTTGTAGTGGGAATGGGGGTTATATTGGACATGCTACTGCCTGCCATGTTCAGTGTTCTCTTCTAGTTGAAACAGCCTATTCCACAGTCTCCTGCTCAGGAACCAAGGGCCATATCATTGTGTGTGTATGTGTGTGTATGTTTGTATATTTTGATGTGAGCTGGTTGGGCCAGGAATGGCCACCTGACCCAGGAGTCTCCTTATTTAGGCTGGCATCAAAGGATTTGCCTAAGCGTGGGCATGTAAACTTTCTCTCTCTAGTATTTGGATTAAAGGATGTCAAGAACTTTGGTCAGTTGGTCATGAGAGGATAGTAAACAAAAGATGCAGAGACACCATGAGAGATGATGTAGCACATGAGAGAGAGAAATGGTGAGAATAACTGATCCCCAGAGAAACCTTAGATCTTGATGACTTTCTACATCCACATTTCTCCTCTTCTATTTTTTACTTTTTGGTGGTGATTTTCAAACATGCAGAATTAAAGAAAGTAGCCTAATAAACCCCATGAATCCATCACCCATCTTAAGCAACTGTCAACTCATGGTCAATCTTGTTTCATTTAATTCCTACCAGGATTTCGTTTTCTAGTCCATTAGGTAAAGAGCTTGGAAGTCACCATTCTAGGCCTCACAACAAGAAAACAACATTTTTAGGAGGTACCAGGGATTGAACGCAGGACCTCGTACACAGGAAGCAGGTGCTCAACGACTGAGCTACATCCACTCCCAAATGAGAGTTGGTTTTTTCGCTTGTTTGTTTGTTTGTTTTGTTTTTAGGTGGTACTAGGGATTGAACCCAGGACCTTGTACACGGAAAGCAGGTGCTCAACCACTCGAGCTACATCCACTCCCTAAGAAAAAACTTCTTAAAAAATGAAAATCAACAACTCTTCTTAGATCTATCCAGAGAATTGAGGTCATAGGGCAAACTATTGCCCCCAAAACTGGAAAGATAGATCCAGAGAATCACAGCCTACCAGGAGCAGAAACCTCCACTCTATTGAGTTAGAACACTTAAAGGGTATTTGACTAATTGCTGGAGACTGAGCATGGACTAGTTTGATGGATAAAAACTCTTGGAAGTCCAGCCTTAAGGGGACCGTCCCACTTTTGTGAACTTTACCTTCAGGAACCCCACCAGGTTCTCATTGTGAAGATCAGGAGGAAAGCCCCTTATGCTTCCAGCAAGGGGAAAGGAAAATTAAACATTTTGAAATATATTAAGAGTATTTTGTTCTCCTTAACAAAAGCCTGCCCTCAAGGGAAACTCTTTTACCAGAGTTTAACCTATGTAGTTTACCCTAAGTGATGTAGAGGAAAGGAAAACCCAACTCTACCCCTCTCTACCATTTGACATAGGGGAAAGGAAATATCCAACTCCAGTCTCCAAAAACTGAGAAGCACTTGTGAAGGCTACAACTAAGGGGATCACGAGACCCAATCATAGGATTATTGAACAGAATGCTTTCCCTTACATCCTACCACCACATCAATTGTTCTCCATTATAATAACAGAGGATACAGATGAAAAGACTTCAAGGTTCAGACCCTATTTAAGAAGGAGTCTCTAGGAAAACCCAAAGACAACAGGGAGACAAAAACAAAGACACCAGAGAAAATTTTGTCTCCTCATATCTATGCTACAGCAAACAGTACACACAACCTAACTCCTACCCAGATAAACATAAAGCCTCACATTAATAGGACTTTTACCTCAGTTCCTTTTACATGATATCCCAGGTCTGACTTTCAACAAAAAATGACAAGGTCTAGTAAAATGCAAAACCAAAACCAAACAAAAAACAATCTGGAGAGACAGGGCAAACATCAGAACCAGACTCAGACATGGCAGAGATTTCAGAATTCTATCAAATTGGGAATTTAAAATAACTATGATTAGTATGCTAAGTGATCTAATAGTAGAAGTGGGCAACATGCAAGAACAGATATGTAGTGTAAGCAGAGAGGTGGAAACTCTAAGAATAAAAAAGAAATGCTAGAAATAAAAAACTCTGTAACAGAAGTGAAGAACACCGTTAATGGGTTAATCATTAGGCTAGGCATGGCTAAGTAAAGAATCAGTGACCTTGAGGATATGTCAACAGAAACTTCCCAAACTGAAAAGCAAAGAAAAAAAAAGAAAGAATCAAGAGAACAGATTGTCCAAAAACTGTAGGAAAATTGCAAAGTGTGCAACATATGCATAATGGGAATACCAAAAGGAGGGAGAAAGGAACAGAAGAAATATTTGAAGCAATAATGGCTGAGAATTTTCCTAAATTAATGACAGACCCCAAACCACAGATTGAGGAAGCCCAGAGAACACTAAGCAGGGTGAATATCAAAACATTTACACCTAGACATATCATATTCAAACTGCAGAAAACCAAGGCAAAGAGAAAATCTTGAAAAAAGCTAGGGGAAAAATCCGTCTTACTCTTAGAGGAACAAGGAAATGTACTATGTTGAAATTCTCTTCAGAAACCATGCAAGCAAGAAGAGAGTGGAATGAAATATTTAAATAGTTGAAAAAAATAAAACCACCAATCTAGCATTCTGTATTCAGCAAAAACCTTCAAAGGTGAAGGAGAATGAATTTCAATAGAGTTGCTATACCTACTCTATAGTTCATTGGACTTACCCAGGACAACTAACAAGGAGATGATGATGGACAACAACTATCCAAAGGAACAGAGATCCCATGGGATCTAAGCCCCCTCTCAATTAGAGGTGGAGTGAGCATCACCATCCTAGAATCCTCAGGATTGGGGAATGAACAATGGATTAGTGTAGATGTACTGATATTCTAGTATAGATATTTGTGATTCTAGCAATGGAAGAACTTGTATCTCTGATGTAGAGACAGCGAACACTGGAGTTTCTGAGGGAGGGAGAGGAAAAAATAGGTGTAATATGGGGACATTTCAGGACTTTGGAATTGTCTTAAATGACATTGCAATGACAGATACAAGCCATTATATATCTTGTTATAACTTATAAAGTTGTGCAGGAGAGGCTGTAAACTACAACGTAAACTATAATCCATGCTTAGAGGCAATGCTCAAAATGTGTTCACCAATTGTAACAAATGTACCACACTAATGAAGGATGTTGTTAATGTGGAAAATGTGGGAGGAGTTGGGAGTGGGGTATATGGGGATCCCCTATATATTTTTTTTATTTTCTCTCACCTTCCCACCTCCCCCCCCCAGTTGTCTGCACTCTGTCCATTCGTTGTGTGTTCTTCTATGACTGCTTCTATCCTTATCCGCTGCACCAGGAATCTGTGTTTCTTTTTGTTGTGTCATCTTGTTGTGTCAGCTCTCCATGTGTGCAGCACCATTCTTGGGCAGGCTGCACTTTCTTTCGCACTGAGCAGCTCTCCTTATGGGGCACACTCCTTGCGCGTGGGGCTCCCCTATGCGGGGGACACCCCTGCGTGGCACGGCACTCCTTGCACGCATCAGCACTGCACATGAGCCAGCTCCACACGGGACAAGGAGGTCCAGGGTTTGAACTGTAGACCTCCCATGTGGTAGGCAGATGTCCTATCCATTGGGTCAGGTCCACTTCCTTCCCCTATATTTTTTATGTAACATTTATGTAATCTGTATATCAATTTTTTAAAAAAACTATATCGATTTTTTTTAAGTGAAGGAGAAAGCCTTTCTCAGACAAACAGAAATTGGGAGAATTTGTCACCAGTAGACCTGCTTTTCACGAAATGTTAAAAGAATTTCCTCAGACAGAAGGAAAATCATATAGATCAGAAACTCAGATCTACATAAAAAGGAAGAACATTTGAGAAGAAATAAATGAAGTTAAAGTAAAATCTTTTTATTGTTAGTTGCTCCAACAGATTATAGTTTTTTAAAAATAATAGCAGCAATATACTTGATGTCTATAGGTAATGGACAAGTGAAATGAATGACAATGTTATAAGGCAAAAGAGGGAGGAATTGGGAATATTATAAGATACCTACAGTAACCATGAAGTAGTATAGTGTTGAAAGTGGACTTAAGATAGTTTTAAATGTATATTTCAAACTCTAGGGACACCACTAATGTTTTCTAAAAATATATAATTGGTATGCTAAGATAGGAGAGAAAATGGAGCCATATCAAATACTCAATTAAAACCAGAGAAAGCAGTAAAAGAGTGGGAAGAAGTAAACAAAGAAGAGGAACAAATAGAAAACAGTTGCAAATATGGTAACTGTACCAATTATCCAAACCAACTATATCAATTATCTCTTTAAATGTAAATGGTCTAAATTTCTACCCACACCCTCCCCTCATCCTCTGCAGCACCTAGAAAAACAGTTTTACTGAAGTACAATTTACATACTATAAATTTCACCTACTTAAGTGTACGAGTCAATGGATTTTAATAAATTAACAATTGTACAAATATTACCACAATCCAGTTTTAGAATATTTTATCACCCCAAAAAGATTCTTTGTGCACATTTGCAGTCACTCCCCATTCCCATTCTGAGGGTCTGAAAACCACTAACATAATTTCTGTCTCTATAGATTTGCCTTTTCTGGACATTTCCTAAAATGGAATCATAAAATATAAAATCTTTTGCATCTAGCTTCTTGTGCTTAGCTTAATATTTTTAAGATTCATCCATGCCGAAGCTTTATCAGTAGTTTGTACCTTTTTAAAAAAAATTTTTTAATTAATAGATCACAAGGAAAGTTTGTACCTTTTTATTGCTGAATAGTGTTTCATTGTGTGAATATACCATATTTTGTTTTCCTGTTCATCCACTGATGGATATTTGGTGTTTCCACCTTTTGGCTATTATGAATAATGCTAAGTACATTTGCCCACGGAGGATTTTCAAGCAAACCCTTGATATCATATCACTTCATTGGTGACTACTATAGCATATATGTCTACATTGAATAAGGACTCAGGAAAACATGAACACAACACCATAACCACACCTAAAATAATGCTTTAAGAGCATCAGATATTCAATTATGTTAAAATTTCCAATTACCTCTTAAATGCCTTAGGATTTTTTAGTTTTACAATTTGTTTGAATGAGGATCTAAAGAAGGTGCACACATTGTGACTAGTCAATATGTATTTAAGCCTCTTTTGCTCTATAGGTGTCCCCAATTGTTTGTTTGTTTCTTTTGTTCTTTTCAAATTATTTGTTGAAGAAACAAGATCATTTGTCCCATAGTCTCTTACAGTCTGGATCTTGCTGTTTGCATCCCTCTGATGTCTTTTAACATGCTTCCGGTCCTTTGTATTTCCTGTAAATTGGTAGTTAGATCAAGGCTTGATCCGATTCTCCTTTGCATTTGGCAAGACTCCTTCATAGATAGTACTATGTGCTTCCATCTGAAGGTGCATGATGTCTGGTTGCCTCTCTTTTTTGAGATGTTAGTAGCCACCCGGGATCACTGACTAGATTCATTAAATCATTAAAGCAGCCTGAATAAGATTCTCTCTGTCCATTTCAACCCAAAGCACCTAACCAGCCAGAGGAATTCACGTTCAAGTTGAAGCAGCAATTCAGCAGAGTGGGTATCCCATAATTCTGGAGCATTTTGCAAGTGAGTGCATTTTGGATGGAGTCACTGGAGTCACGTGAGTGGCAGATGTGGTCCAGCAAGAGTTCCCAACAATCCAGGCCTTCCTCATCCTCTCCAGTTTTTGGGTTTTGTAATACTCAAAATCCTTGTTGGGAAAACCTTTTTGTTTTCCCACTTTCTAATATCTCTGTCCTCCCACCCCCATTCTGCCATTTTCACACTGTTCCCTCATAAGTCCCACCCTCCACTCCCAACTGCCCTGCCCATCTTTCCATCTCCTGCCAGTAACAACCAGTTTTGGTACTGTATTGGGGGAGGGGGGAAGCAGGGAAGGGGTTATCTAGCCCAGGGGGTCTGACTGCTATAGAGTACCCTAAGCAAATTCTAGACCTGGTGGAGAAGACAGGAATCTACCAGATGGCAGTATTTGCTTTTAATATTAATTTGACTTTGGCTTCCTATAGCATAGATGAGTGCTTGTTATCAAAACATCGGTGCACAAGAGAGATGAAGCAGGGACCCGAACAAGAAAAGAGGATGCAGTAAACATTGCACTGCACAGATAAAAGGATTCATATTTTCACCATTTCTGTTGTCTTCAGAAACTAAACCTGTCAACAGCCCTCACTGTTTCAAATAAACCTAAAAACCAGAAGAAAAAAACAAACAAGGCCCTCTTGTTTAATTGGTGGAAAGTGATAGATGTTGTAAGTAGAGATACAGCTGTAATTCAATTTCACAACTCTCAGAACCTGCTATGTGCCAAGTGCTGACATGACCTCCGCGCCCATGGTGCTTGACAACTCACTGGGGAGACAGAAGCACATGAGAGAATCAGAGGACAGGGGATGGAAACAAGCAAGTTGCTACCTGATGGCTCATACATTAAGTGCTGAGGGGAGGGCAGAGGCAGGAGAAGGCAGAATGGGTTGAAGCCTTCTCGCGGCAGTGGGGGGGTGGCGTATGCAGAGGGTAAGGCTCTGACATCATCAGCTTATACTAGTGTGATTGGCGACACCTCTGGGCGAACCAGATGCTCTTTTGTTCCACTGTGGACAGGAAGCAGATTCTGCAAATGGTGGCCTGAACCCATGCCCAAGAGTCATAAAGAAGGAAACATGGGGAGTGGGTGTGACTCAAGCGGTTTAGCACCTGCTTCCCACATGGGAGGTCCCAGGTTCGGTTCCTACTGCTTCCTGAAAAAAAAAAACAAGAATAAACAAAACAAATGAAAAAACCAACCCAGGGGCGCCGACGCGGCTCAGGGGTTGAGTGCCGGCTTCCCACATACAAGGTCCCTAGTACCTAAAATTCTCTGGCCCCTGGTACCTAAAAAAAGAGGGCAGCGGTACATGAGAACAAAAGTTTTGATTGGCATAATGCCAAATCACTTTAGGATTTGGGGTATGGCTGTATCATGCTAGGTAACAGGCAGGTGTCAGGAAACCAAGGTATAAACCTGACCTTCTCTGGGGAGAGAAATGTTCACACTATGGTCTATCCCCAAAGACTGGTGGAGGGATCTGTCTTATCTGACTTACTCAAAAATCATGTGGAAGAGAGTCAGCCGAGTAAAAATTTCAGGTTTCCAGGCAACACCCAACCCTTCCGGGTAGTAACATATACTCTTTGGATTAAACTGCAGGAAGATGCTGAGAGGCTGTGTGAGTGGGCTGAAAAGTAGCAGGTGAGTGTCAGTGTAGGCAAGTGCAACATAATGCACTGGAATAAAAGAATCCCATTAACCACTGAAAATAACACACCAAGCAATCAAGCCTCCTTTGTACAAATCCTCAGGACATCTTCATCCGAAATGAAAGGGCCAATTCTGGCTATTATTACATCAAGTGAATGACATGGAAGCCATCGAGCTCACATGCCTCCTTTGAGAGATGAGGGTGTGGAAGCCCAGAGACAGAGCCAGGACTAGAACCCAGCCCAGAGCACTTCAGCCAGGACGACAACCACAGGACAAGAGAATGGAACTTTAAGCATCAGCTGGGTCTTGGAAACAATGTGGCTAATGGAAGGAACATGATCTTTTGAGCCAGGTGCACTCAAATCCCTGCTTCATTTCTAGCTGCGTGACCTAGAGCAAGTTGCTCAATCTCTTTGAGTTTCAGTTGCCTCAACTGTAAAATGGGACTCATGACAGCCACTTGGCAAGGTTGTCATAAGGATTAGAGACATTTAAAAAGTGTTCTGCAAAAGAATCTGAATAGCCACTTCACCAAGGAAGATATGTATACAAATGGCCAATAAGCACATGAAAAGATGCTCCACATCATTAGTCACCAAGTAAATGCAAGTCAGAACCACGATAAGATTGCACTTCACATCCACTAAGGTGGCTATTATTAAAGTGAACTGAAAATAAGTGTTGGAGGCAATGTGGAGAAATTGGAACCCTCATGCATTGCTGGTGGGAATGTAAAATGGTACAGTCCCTGTGGAAAAGTTTGGCAGTTTCTTAAAAAGTTAAACATAAATTTACCACTTGACCCAGGTATTCCACTCAGAGAGAAATGAAAACATATGTCCACACAAAGACTAGTACAAGAGCGTCCATAGCAGCATGATAGACAAAAAGTGGAAGCACCCCAAATGTCCACCAACTGATGAATGGTTAAACAAAATATATTAAACAAAATAATATCCATAAAATGGAATATTATTCAACCATAAAAACGAATGTAGCCCTGATACGTCACAACATGGATGAGCCTTGAAAACATTATGCTTACTGAAAGAAGCCAGACACAAAATGTTACAAATTGTATGATTCCATTTGTATAAAATGTCTAGAATAGCTAAGTCTGTAATATATTTGTAAATTAATGGTAGCTTAGGGTTGGGTCAGAGATGGGAGGAGAGAGAAGGAAATGTTCTAAAATGAGTGTGGTGATGGTTGCACAACTTTCTGAATATATACTAAAACCAATTGAATTGCACACCTAAATGGGCGAATTGTGTAGTAAGTGAATTATATCTCAATAAAGCTGAATAAAAAATAAAAATAAAGTGTTCTACACACAGTGAACCCTGTGGTGGAAAATGGACTGTGGTTAACAGGACAAATATAAGAACATTCTTTCATGAAGCATTACAAATGTACAATATGATTACCTGATGTACATAATAAGGTATTATATGGGGAAAATACCCCTAATGTAAGCTATGGACTATAGTTAGTAGTAATATTTTAATATTCTTTCCTCAATTGTAACAAAAGTACCACACAGTGCAAAGTGTCAACAATGGGGGGTATATGAGAACACTGTAATTTTTGCATGACTTTTCTTTAACTGTAGAACATTTTTCTAATTAGAACAAAAACATGGGAAAAAAAAAAAAAAAACATGGGACTGTATAACAGAGAACACTGTTGTGGATGATGAATTTGTTTAATAGTACAAATATAAGTATGTTCTTTCATGAACTTGAACAATGATATTTCACTATTATAGAGCGTTAATAATAAATGGTATATGGGGAAAATACACCTAATGCAAACTATATACTATAAATAAAAGTAATATTTTAATATTCATTCATCAGTTCTAACAAGTTACCACTCTGATGGTAAATGTCAACTATAGGTGGGTATAAGGGGCATGGGTTTTTTCTTTTTAGGATAATGAATATGTTCTGAAATAGTTTGTGGTGATGAGTGCAGAATTCTGCAATTATACCGAGAGCTACTGATTGTATACTTCAGCATTGTATGGTGTGTTAATATAGTTCAATAAAACTACTTAATAAAGAACACAATAAATAAATAAGCAAATTAGTGCTTTATGGACAGTGCTGTGCTCATAAATGTTTACCATCTCAGAGGGAAAAACTGTTGTGATCTGAAGTTTTTGATGGTTTTCATGATGTGCATGTTTCCACCATGGCCAATTTCAAGAAACCAATGTGATGTCACTGAATAAGGCATTGGGAAGAGATGAGCAGCAGATACAATAGACATATTCTCAAGATTACAGATAATAGTAAAGGGCAGTAAAATGATCAGGAAGTGAAGAGTTTTGAGTATTTATTATCTTTGTTTTAAACAGAATTTAATTATCTATAACTTTATATCATTTAATTTTTAATGATGGGTGTGTTTAACTAGGTCACAGAATTGATGAAAAAATTTAACAATCAGCTCTCAAAAACCGATAGAGATTATCTTCAGGCACAACACTATGACTACAGAACACTCTTTTTGAAGAATTTCACAAGAGCATCTTCTAGAAAAGTATCACCTTTTGCATTCCTCTGGGTAAAAATCTATATGGCCATTATAGTTTGTCCTAGAGAGGTTGATTTTTCCCTTTAATGCTGATGTCTCAGTGTGGCAGAAATGGTTTCCCAAATGTCAAAATAAAATCCTATTTTCCATAAGCTCCATTTTGAGGTATTTTGGCAACATCTCTAGATAGCTAGCAACACTAATCGTCCAAGGAAGGCACCCAAGTGTGCTCGATGAATCAACCTTCCTCTGGTTATCCCACTGGCTCCAGTGCTCTCTTCTGATTGCAATTGTCATCAACCTCAGTGTTTATACTGTTTGCTTTGTAGAATGGGGTAAGCCGGTTTTTGTTGTTGTGTTTTTAAAGATTTATTTTTATTTATTTCTCTCCCCCCACCCCCCACCAGTTGTCTGCTCTCTGTGTCCATTCACTGTGCGTTCTTCTGCATCCACTTGCATTATCTGGTGGCACCGGGAAACTGTGCCTCTTTTTTGTTGCATCATCTTGCTGCATCAACTCTTCATGTTTGCAGGGCCACTCCTGGGCAGGCTGCGCTTTTTCACGCAGGACGGCTCTACTTACAGGGCTCATTCCTTGTGTGTGGGGCACCCCTACGCCAGGGTGCCCCTGCATGGCACAGCACTCCTTGTGCACGACAGCTGCACTGTGCGTGGGCCAGCTCATCACATGGGTCAGGAGGCCCTGAGGATCGAACGCTGGACCCTCCATATGGTAGGTGGACGCTCTATCAGTTGAGCCACATCTACTTCCCAGGGTAGGCCACTTTGATGCTCCTGGCACCTGATACTACACCAAAGTCATTGTGAAACTCTCGAGCATTTGGGTAAGTCAACTTAAGAAGAGTAAGCCAAGGATGAAGAAAGGGTTCAAGGCCTTCCTGCCCTGGAGATGACAGCGAATGAAGCAGCTTTCTACATCCTATGGGGGTGACTTTGAGCAAATTATTTAGCTTCTCTTAGCCTCAGTTTTCTCGTGTATAAAATAAGGAGTAATAACAATACCCACCTCACAGTCTGTTGGAGAGTTACAAGAGTTAAGGTGAATAAAATTCCTCCCACATCAGTAAGAAAAAGCTTTTTTTAAAAGTTCCTTAGGATGGGGGGTCGGGGAGGCAAAAAAATAGCGTGACAGTTAAGCATCCAGGTTGTAATGTTAGAGTCAGTCTTAAATTCTAATTCTAGCCCTGTGTGTTCCTGGCTGACTCCGGGTAAGTCATTTCCCCTTTCTGAGCCTTTGCTTCCCCATCTCTAAAATGAGGCCAATGAAAGCACTTACCTCACAGAGTTCATTAAATAAGCTGAGAGATCAGGTCCCAGATACTCTGTAAATCCTCAGGAAATGGAACCTATCAGCCTGCCATAAGTGGATGGACACAATTCTGCAAGCACTTGAAAAAAACTTGCATCATGTTCCCATCACAGAGGGAAGATGGAGTAAGGACACTGATTACTGGAACACAAAAGGGACTGATGAGGGCAAAGAGAGGTGCTGGGAGGCCTGACAGTCCCCTCTGGAAAAAGTCACAGATCTAATGCTGAGGGTGGGCTCCTGGGCAAGTAAACTATTGCCTTCAGGGCATTTGGGAAGGGGCTCGTTTTTTACAATTTATTTAAGTGCAGAACATATAGATCAAACTGCACATATCTAAAGAGTACAATTTGATGAGTTTTGACATGAGTATATGTCTGCGAAACTATCACCACAATCAGGATAATGAACAATTGCATCACCTCCAAAGGATTCTTTATACCCTTTTGTCATTCACTCTCCTCCCTTCCCCTCCTCCCCATACCAAGGCAACCACTTACCTGCTTTCTGTCACTTGAGATGAGTTTGCATTCGTAGAAGTCTATGTTAATGAAATCACACAGTATGTACTATTTTTTTGGTCTGGTTTCTTTCACAGCATAACTATTTTGACATTCATCTGTGGCATTATCCAGAATTTGTTCTCTCTCTTTTTTTTGGCTGAGTAGTATTCCAATGTGTGGCTATTACTCCTCACCCAGTGGTGGACATTAGGGTTGTTTCCAGTTTTTATCTGTTACAAATAAAGCTGCTGTGAACATTCATGTACAAGTATTTTCATGGACAAATGTTTTAATTTCTCTTGGGTAGAGTGGAAAGGCTGGGTCATATGATAGGTATATGTTTAACTTTTTTCTTCTTCTTTATTTTTTTTAATGTTATATTAAAAAAATATGAGGTCCTCATTTACCCCCCAACCCCCTCACCCCACTCCTCCCACATCAATACCCTCTTTCATCATCGTGGCATATTTGTTGCATTTGGTGAATACATTTTGGAGCACTGCTGCACCACATGGATAGTGGTTTACACTGTAGTTTTCACTCTCCCCCAGTCCACCCAGTGGGCCATGGCAGGACATACAATGTCCAGCATCTGTCCCTGCAGTACCACCCAGGACAACTCCAAGTCCTGAAAATGCCCCCACATCATATCTCTTCTTCCCTCTACCTACCCTCAGCAGCTACCGTGGCCACTTTCTCCACATCAATGCTACAATTTCTTCCATTACTAATCACAATGGTTCCATAGCAGAACACCAGTAAGTCCACTCTAATCCATACTCTATTCCTCCATCCTGTGGACCCTGGGATGGTTATGTCCACTCCACCTCTATATCGAGAGGGGGCTTAGATTCCACATGGATGGTGGATGCACTTCTCCTGCTTGCAGTTGTAGGCACTCTTGGCTCCCTGGTGTGGTGGTTGACCTTCTTCACCTCTCTGTTAGCTGGCCAGAGTAAGTCCAATAAACCAGAGGATAGGAGTTACAAGTCTGCTGAGACTCGGGGCCTGGCTGTCACATGGACAGTCCAGAGATTCAGGTCTCCTTAGTATACACCAATCCCAATGCCAACCACAGGTCCTGTAAAAGTAACAGAAGAGGCATGTATAGAAAGGTCATATCTGAGTCCAACTCCATCACACTCAGGAACACAAACTCCAAAGTAGGGCCAACTGACATGGCACTGAACTCCAGAGTCATCTGCCATGACCACAGAACCTGTGGGTCTCTGTAGCCCTCAGGAGAACCAGTACCTGGTGTTGTACCTACTTTGCCTGACTCTGGTACCCTGCTGAGGTGTGTGTAAGCGTTACTCCTCTGATGACCTCCTGACTTTTTTTTGGAGACTCATAGCCATATAAACTCATTTGTCCTTTCCATTTTCCCCCTTTTGTCCAAAGGCAAAAGTGGTTTTTAACACCTGATATTACATGTAGGCTGAGATATTCTGCTGGTCTGAGTTGACCCTTTTATTCAAGGTCTTTTCCTAGTTACATCATCAGCTGTTGCTTGGTAGTAATCCCTCAGCATCAGGGAGGCTCATGCCCGGGAGTCACGTCCCACTGGCTTAGAGAGGGGCCACATTTCGGCAACATGGAGGCTCTCAGGAGGTAACTCTTAGGCACCCTGCAGCTCTAGGCCTAGTTCATATTTCAGGCACACAGGCTCATAATCATAGCCATCAGTATCAAGGGCTCATTGTTGGACCATCCATCTTTATTGATCTTTGCCTTTGCACTTGGGGAATTGCTGCTGTTCCACTGGGGAATATGATAGATCTCCCCTAGCTAGGAACTCAGCACTCCCTCAGTTGTTGTTTTTAACTGAAACTACAATGAAAATATCCAAATATTTTTATATACCCTGTATACATGCCCTGGAGAACTCCCTCCCAACCACGTGCCCCCATCAATAACACCCCACACCAGTGTTCCTCCCCTGCCATAGTTGAACTTCTCTGTAGTCCAAAATTTCTTTAAAAATGAAGCCTAATATATTGCCAGGTTCCACTAATAGTAAAATGGAATATAGTGATGTGTTTGAAGGTTAGATATAGAATACACAGTAATTTAGAAAAATTAAATAAAGTAAAAATAAATTGGGGTATCAAAAATTTTTTAAATGAAAAAGCTTTGTTTTTGATGTTTTGCCTTTCATCACTGCTATAGGTATTACCCTGTATGTACAGTGGTAAGGCAATTTCTTCCATTTCTTCCTCAGTGTCTACATCCTTTCTTTTTTTTCTAATTATTAAGTTTGTCTTCACAAAAGTTTTAGATCACAGTCATTCACATATACAATATACAGTATTCCCACATATCCAACATCAAACCCTTTGTCCCTTCCCTGGCAATGATCTTTTTACATGATCATATTATATTTGCTGCAGCTGATGTACAGATATTGAAACAATAGCTTTCAAACATGGTTCCATTTGGGTTTACATTATGGTTTATATTTTAGACAATACAGTTTTCCAAATTTTTAGTTATCTTATGTTTCACATTATGGTTTACATTCTAGCCTACAGACTTTTATACATTTTTGGTGTAATTTAACATGTCCTATATCCATCATTGCATGACCTTGTGGAACACTTCCATTACCCCACAGTTACACTGATTCCATCTATTCAATACCTCTTTCACCCTCCCCTCAAGGCCCATAGTGACATTCAATCTTCATTACTTGAAGGACCATATTCAGAGATACTTGCAACAATGTTGAGGGCTTGACATACTCAACTGCCCTAACCCATTGGGAGACACCAATTCTCTTGAGAGATACAATTCCCTCTGTTTGAGAACATCAGTCCTCCCCAGGATGTGAGTACACCTTCACTCTCATTGTATGGGTCTCTGCCCAATGATATAACCCACTATGACAAAATGAGCACTCACACATTCCCTAGAAGCTTGCCCTGTGTCAGATGCCCCCCCTTAAGCATCTTAAACAGGTAACCTTCCTTATTATCTTTTCTAAAGAGTTTTCTCTACATTATCATTTCAACCACATACCTGACAATCTCCTATGTTCATATGTTCCCCCCAATTTCTTGGAGTTTAACTTTTTTTTAGTCTCCCAAATTGTTTTCAAAAGTGGTTGTTCAAATTTAGATTCCAAAAGCAATATATGAGAATTACAGTTGCTCTGATTGTTCACAAATACGTGATATGATCAGTCTTTTCATTTTAGCCATCCTAATGAGTGTGTAGTCGTATTTCATGTGATTTTAATTTGCTTTTCACTAATGACTAATGATGCTGCACTTCTTTTCAGGTGCTGATTTTCCATCCATATACTCCCTTTGGTCAAGTGTCTGTTCACATCTTTTACCTGTTTTGTAATTGGGTTGTCTGTCTTATTATGGTGTTTTAAGAGTTAATTGTAATGATTGAGGTGATGAATGCACAACTATGTGATTATACCAAATTCCATTGATTGTATACTTTGGATAAACTGTATGCTTTATTAATATATATCAAAAAATTGATTTTTTTAAAAAAGAGTTAATTATATATCAAGGTACAACTCTCTTGCTGGAGATACAGGTTTTGCAAATATTTTCTCCCAGTCTGTGGCTGGTCTTTTATTTTCTCATAACAGTGCCTTTTGAAGAACAAAAAATTTTAATTTTGATAAAGTACAATTTATCAAGTTTATGGTTTTTGTGTCCTATTTAAGAAATCTTTGCCAATGTCAATACAATTTTCTACTCTGTTTTTTCCTACAAGTTTTATAGTTTTAGCTGTCATATTAAGTCTATGATACATTTTCTATATGGTATGAGGTAAGGTTCAGGTTTTGTTTTACATATGACTATAAAATTATTCCAGCACCATTATTTTGAAAAGATTATCCATTTCCCACTGCATTGCAGCAACCCTTTTGTCAAAAATCAATTGACAAATATGTGGATCTACTTGTGGGCTCTCTGGTCTGTGCCAAGGATCTATATATTTAACTTTATGAACATACCACACTATCTTGATTACTGTAGATTTATAATAAGTCTTGAAGTCATATGGCGTAAATCCTCCAACTTTGTTCTCCTTTTTC